>NC_062578.1:25760000-26035000 GCF_022837055.1 Prionailurus viverrinus
AACATGTAGGTGTGTCTTGTTTTGTGTTTGTTTGTTTGTTTTTATCTATTTAGCACTCTATGTCTTTGCTTGGAGAATATAGTCCATTTACATTTAAAGTAGTTATATACTTATTGACATTTTGTACATTGTTTTCAGGCTCTTTTTTTTTTTAATGTTTATTCATTTCTGAATGACAGAGAGAAACAGAGAACAAGCAGGGGTGGGGCAGAGAGAGAGGGGGACACAGAATCTGAAGCAGGCTGTCAGCACAGAGCCCAATGTGGCGCTCAAACTCAGGAACCACAAGATCATGACCTGAGCCGAAGTCAGACGCTTAACTGACTGAGCCACCCAGGCTCCCCTGACTCTTTTTATATTTTTTTCTCTATTCCTTTCTTCTTCTCTTTCTCTTTTTTCTTGTGGTCTGATGACTTTCTTTAGTGTTATATTTAGATATTCCTTCCTTTTATTCCTTTGTGCATTTGCTATAAGGTTTTGCTTTGTGGTTACCATGAAGCTCACATATAACATTCTATAATAGTCTTTTTTAAAAAGATAGCAACTTAATTTTGAACACACTCCAAAACTCTCATTTTTACATCTCCCCTCACTTATGTTTTTGATATTATGTTTCCTCTTTTTTTTTTTTTTTTAACATAGAACCCTTAATTAATTACTGTAGTGTTAGTTAATTTTACTTCTGGTATCTTTTAACCTTCACGCTAGCTTTATAAGTGATTTATCCACTTTCTTTTCTACATATTTACCTTATCTAGAAAGATTCTTACTTTTGTATATTTTCTTATTGTTAATCAGTGCCATGTCTTTTCAGCTTAAATAAGTCCCTTTAACATTTCTTGTAAGGCCAGTTGAGTAGTGGCAAACCCTTTCATTTTTGCTTATCTGGAACTCTTTTTCTCTCTTTCAATTCTGAAAGATAGGTAAAACATTCTTGATTGGAAGGTTTTGTTTTTTGTTTTTTGTTTTTGTTTTTGTTTTTGTTTTCCATTTTCAGCACTTTGAATATTTGATGCTACTCCCTTTGACCTGCAAAATGTCTGCTGAAAACTATGGTGATAGCCTTATGGTTTCCCCTATACATACAAGTTGCCTTTCTCTTGCTGCTTTTAAGGTTTTCTCTTTATCTTTGATTTTTGACATTTTAATTATAATGTGTCTTGTTTGGATCTCTTTGGATTCATTCTATTTGGAACTCTCTGGACTTCCTTGACCTGGTTGTTTCCTTCTCCCAATTTGGGCATTTCTGAGCCATTATTTTTTTCAAATAAATTTTCTGATTTCTTTTCTTTCTCTTCTCCCTCTGAGACCCCAGAATGTGAATGTTGTTCTACCTGATGTTGACTCATAGGTCTCTCAAGTTATCTTCATTAAAAAAAAAATTTTTTTTTTCTGCTCCATCTAGGTAATTATGATGTTTTGTCTTCCAGCTCACTGACCTGTTCTTTTGTGTCATCCAGTCTGCTGTTGAACCTCACTAATGTATTTTTCAGGTCAATTATTGCATTCTACAGCTCTGTGTCTTCTGTTTGGTATTTTCTTATATTTTCAATATCTTTGCTGAAGTCCTTATTGTGTTTGTCCATTCTTCTCTCAAGTTTAGTGAGCATATTTGTGACCATTACTTTGAATTCTTTTTAAAATTTTTTTAATGTTTATTTATTTTTGAGAAGGAGACAGGGCACGAGTTGGGGAGGGGCAGAGAGAGGGAGAGGCACAGAATCTGAAACAGGCTCCAGAAGAGCTGAAGAGCATAGGTGGCAGGGAACACCACAGGCTTCAGAACCACAGTGGGAAAATTCTTAGACTGTGCATGGTTGCAGGCTTCAGCAATACTGTGGGATAGTACTTTGTGCACATGTGCTGGCCCCAGATTGAGGGGATGGAGAATGCCATGAGCACTCACGCTTACCAGCTCCAGCCAGTGTGGAGGAGAGTGTCATGACCCCCTGCACTTACTGGCTTTAGCAAGGGAGTGACAGAATGCCATGACCATTCACCCTTGCCTGCCCCAACCAGGAAGTGGGAAATCACCACAACTGCCTGCAATCAGAAGCATGAGCTCTGCTCATGCAGAGTGCTGTGATCACTTGCCCCTGTCCACCCCAGTGATGCAGTAAGAGTGCGCCATGCCTGAGTGCCTCTGCCAGCACTAGTGGGTAGGTGGAGAATGTACAAAGGGAGACCTCCAGAGCCCTTGTCTCTGCAGAGGATCCCAACTTCCCCTGTCACTTCACCATATGCCCTCAGAACAGCAAATGAGTTTCTACATACTGTCCAGGAGGTTTTCAAATTGGTGTTTTTGCTTTGGCTCCTAGAGTGAGTGAGACTGCATGAAGTCATTTAAAAGAAGGATCTCAGTTTGCTAGAGCATTTTGGGTCTCTCTCACATATAGGCCCCACTGGTCTTCTAAGCCAGAATCTTTTTAAATTTTTTTAATGTTTTTATTTATTTTTGAAGGAGAGAGAGACAGAGCATGAGCGGGGAGGAGCAGAGAGAGAGGGAGACACGGAATATGAAACAGGCTCTTGTCTCCCAGCTGTCAGCACAGAGCCCGATGTGGGGCTCAAACTCACAAACTATGAGATCATGACCTGAGCCGAAGTCAAACGCTTAACCATCTAAGCCACCCAGGTGCCCTGCTAAGCCATAATTTGGGGGGAGCTTACCTCTCCAGTGCAGATCTCAAGGGGTGTCTAATGTGAGGAACAAGCCCCTTGGTCCTGTGGAAGATGCACTGTACTGGTGAGATTCCTTCTTATTGTGTGTTGTCACTTCAGAAGTGGGGGTTTTGGTAAGATTGTCTCAGCCTGTCCTACCCAGCTGGATGTGGTCCTTTTATTCTTTTTTGTGGAGTAGCAGTTAATCACGTTTTCAGACTCTTTCAGAAGGAAATGATCCATATGTGTCTGTAGATTTGCCTTGTCTATGGAAGGAGGTGAGTTCAGGACCTTCCTACCCTGCCATTTTGGCCCCGTCCAGAATAACTTTCATTTTATTCTTGTTTATGTTTTTACTTCAGTTTGTCTTGTATTCAAAATACACAGGTTTATACTTGAAAATTTAGAAAATGCAAAGGAGTATAAAGGAACAGGAAAATCATAACCTTGTGTTCATTGATTTCCTTCTCAAATATTTACCTAACACTCTCCCAAGCACTGGCAATTCAACAGTGGTTCAGGTGCCACAGCTGACCTCAAGACACCCACAGTCTAGCAGAGGAGACAAACACGTAAGCTGGCACTTCAGGGAAGAATAATATCGACACTACAGATGCACAGAAAGTATTGCAAGCTGGGCACAAAAAGGGTTTTCCACAGAAGGTAACACATAAACGGAACCTTAACAGTTATTTTCTTTATTCCTTCATTCCTTTGTTGGTTTACAGGAAGGAGGGAGTAGGTGTTTTGACTGAAAAACAGATGAGAGGGAATGTTTAGACAGGAGATTGGAGGCCAGGGTTTGGAGTGTAGAAAGAAACACTTGTAGAAGAGTTGGGTTTGAGTAGGCAGAGGAACAGACCTCTCATTCTTCAAGACTGATAATTATTCTTGTTTGATGTAGTAGAATAAAAGAAAATTATGGAGACAAATATTAAGTCGTGTTTCCTTGAGAAGAGTAATGAAGGTCTGAAGAGTCCTTGAAACAAATATAGGAGTTAATTGATCAAGAAAAGATGATCCTGCAAAATTGAGGGCCTGAGATTAAAAAAAATTTTTTTCTTTTAATGTTTATTTATTTTTGAAGAAGAAAGAGACAGAGTGTGAGCAGGGGAGGGGCAAAGAGAGAGGAAGACACAGAATTCAAAGCAGGTTCCAGGCTCTGAGCTGGCAGCGCAGAGCCCAATATGGGGTTTGACCTCAGGAGCTGTGAGATCATGACCTGAGCCGAAGTCCAACAATGCTTAACCAGCTAAGCCACCCAGGCACCCTGAGGGCCTGAGATTTTTAAAAGATGACTTTGTAGGGGCGCCTGGGTGGCGCAGTTGGTTAAGCGTCCAACTTCAGACAGGTCAGGATCTCGCAGTCCGTGAGTTCGAGCCCCGCGTCAGGCTCTGGGCTGATGGCTCAGAGCCTGGAGCCTGTTTCCGATTCTGTGTCTCCCTCTCTCTCTGCCCCTCCCCCATTCATGCTCTGTCTCTCTCTGTCCCAAAAATAAATAAACGTTGAAAAAAAAAATTTTTTTTAAATAAATAAATAAATAAAAGATGACTTTGCAGTGATCCTGATCATCATTGTTTTTGTGTTTCTTAGAAGCACTGCTTAAAAAAAAAAAAAAGAAAAAGAAAAAAAGGTACATAATTGGCATGTAAATCCTAGCAGCAATTACTATTATCATGGTAGTATTAGCTCATTTTTGGATTTACAAAGTTAACACAAAAGTATGGAGAAGCAAGAGAGTGGAAATTTTACTTTTCTCAATTATAAATTAGAATAGGATGGGAAAAGTTGACTGTGTACCTAATTTTTATCAACTTTAAAATCACAGGAGTTATGATATGCTCTTGCAGGGAATTTTCCCCTTAATACAATATTTTTTCATCACACCATCTCCTCAGAATGTTACTAATCAACAGTGTATTTTATCCTCAATTGTGCATCTTCAAAATCTACCCATCTAACAAATGTAAACTTATACCTTACCTTCTGCATGAAGCATGCCTTATGCCTTCACTTCTTGAAATCTCATTGAAGACAAAAATAACACCCTCTCATGTAAAAATTCAACATTTTATTATATATGTGAGTTTCAAAATAGAAGATGATATCGAGTTAGCAGTGAACAGACCTACTTTCCTCAACTACCTACAAACACGTGTAGAATTGAATGCTAGTCCTTCCAGCTTCACATTGCCTTGTGTAAGCTTTGAACATGGCAAGAGCTAAATCAGTAAATAATTTTAAAACAGTTGTGAACTGACCAAATTGAATAATCAGTTGTTTTCATTCCTAAAAATTCTGGGGCTAATGTCAGGAGGTTGAACAGAAATGTGGGGGTTAAGGGAGGAGTTCAAAGTGTAGAGAAAGGTATACAAAAGGCTCTATCAATTTCCAACCATTGGCACAGTGAAAATTGTGGTTGTCAACTGAGTGTGTTTGTTTTACATTTTGGAAGGGTTAATTATAAGCTAGTGTATAAGAAGCACACACTTCAGAAACATTTATTAGTTCACTTCATTTAAAAATGCAGACTATCAGGATAACTCGCCCTCAGAGAATAAGTTAAAATCTATCATAAACCTATCATAAGCTTTCTCTTGGCAGTGAATCTGCTTATCTAACATCAAATTCAACTGTACTTTTTTTTTTTTTTTCCTCTTCGTTCACATCTCTAGGAATGATCACTAATTTCAAACAAAACCTGGTCAGTTCTGATCCAGCCGGTTTTTTTTTTTTAAGTTTATTTATTTTTGAGACAAAGAGAGACAGAGCATGAATGGGGAAGGGTCAGAGAGAGGGAGACACAGAATCTGAAACAGGCGCCAGGCTCTGAGCTCTCAGCACAGAGCCTGACGCGGGGCTCGAACTCACGGACCCTGAGATCATGACCTGAGCCAAAGTCGGCCGCTTAACCGACTGAGCACCCCAGGCGCCCCTAATCCATCCGTTTTCAACTGATTGACTCTTTGATAGCTTCACTGTGGTGAGGACTGTACTTTGCACCAACATCGAACATTAGATTCAACAAACGCACTTTAATTTCCCAAAGTAGAAGGGGCTTTAAAGAAATTTCAAATAGCTTTATCAGAAAAATTAATATAAAAGTGAATTTCAAGCATAGCTTGTTTAAAAAAAAATCCCAAACCCTGAATCTAAACACCAAGTCTCATATATAACGTTAGAAAAGATTTTTTTTTTCCACTTTATGTTTTCAACATTATCTCCAGGGTGTAATTTTACCCTCAACGCCGTAGAATCTCTTACTTTGTGTTTCTGCCTGGTTTCTACAACCGGAGCCAATATCTCCAACTTGTCAGTCACATACGCTAGATTGGAATAAGCAAACTGGGGAAAACAACAGGAATATTTCAAATAATCACCATGGCATATTGGGAGAATTGCTTGGGTAAATTGGCACAGCATTCACCAGTTCTGTTTATATTATTTGCCTGCTGATTTTGTTACTGTATTTCTTATTGTTTAATATACAGCAACAAGCTCAGGCACCTGCAGAGATGTTCAAAATCAAGCAGGCCTCCAACTACAGAAAAGCAATCTGTTTGCATTTTCTTAATTCAAATAAAAATTTATTTTCTCCGGTTTTTCAAAGTGTATGGCACAGCATGCTTAATTTCTGCAAAATTTCATCCAAATGGCGTTGTGGTAGCAATATTGGTTTTTCAAGCAAGATTGCTCTGAGAAGAAGAAGAAAGAAGCGGCATTGTTTTCATTGGTACGGGCTCTGAAAATACAAGCATCTCCCAGGCCACCCAGGTGGGTCTGGCTTTAGTCTCTAGAGGAGCAGCAGCATAACCTAGTGGAAAGATCCTGGACAAGGGCACAGAGATTAAAGTTCTCCAGTCTAATCTTGAGACCACTAATCATTCATTTAGGCTGTGTCTCTGGTAGAAGGTGAAACAACTAACTGGTGGGAACAAGTCACTGATAGAAAATGGAAGAAATTGGTTTTTGCCATTAGGAATTTATACATCTGATAGAGACGTTTAAAGAAAACATCACCTAGTCAACATAATCAAGTGAAATTATGCAGGTGATCATATTCCAAATATTTGCTTCTAATCTTGGAAAAATAGTGACTGTTGTTCATGTCTACCTATGAAATTTAAAACTGTGCATAAAAGGTGCATAGAGACAAATAATTTTTATATGTCACAGTAGCTCTGTCACACATGTGACTTTTAACATTTTATTTTTTAAACTTACTTATTTTCAAACACAATATGTGTGCATGTATAATAAATTATACATAATCATAGGTCTACTTTAAGCCACATAGTGCATTTTCTTGAATTTAAACCTCCTAATTTTATTTATTATATTTGTAATTAAGATTACATTTTAAATTTGTTCCTTGCAAGCATTAGAATTCTTAGTAAGTGATTTAGTTTTATGTAATCTAGACATTTCTTTATGTAAATCACTGCAAAAATATTAACCTGCATTGGGTAATCTAAAATATTTAGGGCAAGTAAGGGAAAAATACATTTTCTAAAATCTTTTTTTTTTCACCAGGAAATATATTTTAAAGTTTATCCTCACTTCTATACATTCAAATTACTTACAAATGTATGACTAAAACATAAGGATATTTGAGATTGATAATAAAATTGAATTGCAGTTCTAAATCTCAAATCCTATCCATATATGTTGAGAAAAAAAAAGATAGCAACATTAGCAATCATAAATATTCTACATTTACCCTACGAATCCAATTGAGATGTACTGGATATCTCATCTCTGGATGAAGAATTTAGGAGCACAACATGCTACAGTATCCACTAACAAATACAGCATGAATAGAAAAGGTACTTTTAAAATAACAACAATCACCCTGGCCATTTCTATCCTTTGCGGCTGGATCTGTAGTCAGTGGTTCATAATTTCACTGGGATTAATTTGCCAGCATTCTGAAGACACTTATCTTATTTTCTGGAATTCAGAAAGGGATCAGCCTCAACACAATCTATTTCACTTATCTTTCAGAACAGCAGCACATGATGAAAGGAGATTCATGTTGAATGAATATATTTGTCATTGTCCGTGGTGCCTAGATTATATGAATATGACCTAGATGATGTTTTTTTTTTTCCTGAATGCAATGGTACATACTTATGCATAAATAAATCCTATGCAGTTTAAGAACTATCCTTCTGATTCCCATTGTTAGTCATAATTGATGTCCTCATCTTGACCATAAGTTATTTTTTTCCTAGAAGAAGATTTTCTTGATTATGAAAGAAAAAGTAGGACTTCTATAAGCATTTTTATAATGCTTAATGGTTCTTAAGTTACCTACTTGGATGCACTTGTGTTTGAACCCAGATTATAAATGCAAACTGCCTTCCTAACTCAGAATCTGTTTAGAGTTCAAAATTACTGTTATTCTCCAGATAAACATACACACCCACTCACACACATAAATACGGATATATAATTTCAATGGTAGAGAACTGTAGGTAAAATGGATATTTCTAAATATTTCTGTCTTTTTTTTTTTTACATAAATGAACCTGGTTTCATTGAGTTTTCTTCATTTTCTAGATGAAAAGGAAGAGAGAAAATAAGAGACAGCAGACTCAATAAAACATAAATCAAAGTGCTAAACTTGGGAAATCTTGATAGATGCAACTTCTCTAGTAGTGACAATACAGGGGACACATTTCACTTTTAAACTTTTTTCCATTAGTTTTTTGACAGGAGCACACTAGTTCAGCTTTAATGAGATTCTAGTGTAAAAACTTCAGGGCTAAATAAAAGAAACAAATCAAAAGGACCGAATGATTGCCATTTAATGTGAAAGAATGGAAGTGCAAACAATCATTGTATGACAGCTAGCTGTGCTGGTCTCTGCAGAATGACAGGTAGAACAATTCAAAGTTACTGATCTAAAGACGGAATAACAGCTTATATGTTTGAAGTGCTCCGAAGATGAAGAAATAAAACAGACTCTGAGATAAGACATGGTTAAACCTTTTAAATTCCATGCCCTATTGTCAGTATCATTTGAATGGTTTTGTACACTTTTTTTTTTTCTCTGAAATCATGTGATTGAGAGAAATAATTTCAGAGCTTGTTTTATGGTTTTATACTTTAGGCTTCAGAGATTTTGATAAGCTAAATAAGAATACCGCATATAGTATGCTTGCATAATCAAAACTGCATTTTAGTGGTTTGCTAGTCTTGTATGTGTTGTAAGAGCTCACATTTGGGCTTATATTAGTAAGGTAACTTACACGTCAGAGTTCCCCTTTGATTTGAACAAAGACTGATTATTTTTATATTTCAACGTAATTTTGATTTTATGCTTTTCTTTTCCTTTTTTTTTATTTTTGAAAATAAAGAAAATCACCAATTCTTTCTTTCAATAAGGCTTTTTATCAGTGAAATAACCCATTCTAGTTACTGCTGGAAACAATAATCTGTAATTGCTGCTTTCAGTCCTAATTTGGCCTGTCCTTACTTTTTCATCTCAATCTAATCTAAACCTATTTGAGCAAATAAAATGATATTTACCTCATCCTATGTTACAAGCTTTCAAGATTACAGGCTTCAGGAAAAATCAATACAAAATACCATCTTAGCAGCAGGTTTGTGCTCACTAAGAATGCTAACTTTTCTTCCCAGTATTTCTGACTCTCAGCTATCCTGGAATGAAAGCAGAACTCATACCATTAAAAAAGAAAAAAGAAGAAGGAAAAAAAAGACAAAAAAAACAAAACAAAACACAAAAACCCACTTCGGTGATGCGCTTGGTGCTGGGTTAGTAACCACTTTCAGTTTACAAGCCAAACTGAAGTGTGTGGTCAAGCTCCCAACCTTTAACTCTTGTTTCTGCATGATACATCTTACAGAGTTCACAAAAAGGAGGTTCTTGACCTCGCAGATGATTTTTTCAGACTCAAATACCATCTTCATTTATTATTTATTTGCTTCAAGCAGTTGGGACTTGAGGTATCATCATACCTGACTGGTTGATTTAAGGAAGTGGCCACCTCGCTGTGGGGGAATCTCATGAGAATAAAATCCTATTACTTTCCAAAAAGATTACTTCATTTACTTCCCAGAATAAGCTTTTGATGAAAACATTAGAATGTTGAGTTTGTAAACAACCAAGAATTCTCAGAAGTATTGCCCTTTTTTTTTTGATGTCTCAAATGGAAGCTTATTTTTATTTATTTATTTATTTATTTTTGTTTGTGTCTTTTTCCAACTGAGGACTTTGTAAACACAAATAGGTTAGTTCTTGTGAGCAATCTTTGCCGGGATACTGCACTGTGGCATGTCTATATTCTCTAGCGGTCTAAAAGGTAGAACCCATTCTACCTTTTCAAACTTCTGGAAGTGTGCTCTTTCTCATCTCATTCTCATCTCTTAGCTTCCCTTGGTTTTTGAGTAGACTCTGTCTGGAAGGTTCTGTGAAGGCACACTAGTTTTTCTCTATAAGGTGTTAAGATGCGTGATGAGAACACTTTTTTTAAAGCAAGCCATAGACAACATTGCTGGGAAATGACATCATCCTTTTTTCCCACCTTTTACCCCGCTAAGAAAAGTGGAGAAAAATGTCTGGTAAAAATTATCCCCCTAGGTGCTACAACAGAATGGTAAACACTAGGATTCTCAATAAATGTGGAACTAAGGAACATGTGCTACCTCTTCCATGATTAATTGGCATTGCTTTTAAGAATGTCATGGTGTACACAACTTAAATAAACTTAAGGAAAGCTAGTAGTAGGAACACTATTCATTTCCATAATATGAATTCTACTGTAATAAATATAAATAAAATTACATAACTGCTCCTGATTCAACAATATTTGACATTAGAAAGCACCTTTTTCAAGGTGTCAGGGTGGCTTATTCTGTTAAGTCCAACTTAGGCTCAGGTCATGATCTCACGGTTCATGGGTTCCAGTCCCACATCGGGCTCTGTGCTGACAGCTCAGAGCCTGGAGCCTGCTTCAGATTCTGTGTCTCCCTCTTTCTCTGTCCCTCCCCCTCTCACACTCTCTTTCAAAAATATATAAATATTTAAACAATTTTATTTTAAAAAAAACCACCTTTTCCAAGACAGTGTTTTTTGAAAGTTGTTACTATTATTATAAACATAATTTTAAAGCTTTCAAATGGCATAACTATATGATGTCATTAAAGAATATAACTTTCGGGGCGCCTGGGTGGCGCAGTCGGTTAAGCGTCCGACTTCAGCCAGGTCACGATCTCGCGGTCTGTGAGTTCGAGCCCCGCGTCAGGCTCTGGGCTGATGGCTCAGAGCCTGGAGCCTGTTTCCGATTCTGTGTCTCCTTCTCTCTCTGCCCCTCCCCTATTCATGCTCTGTCTCTCTCTGTCCCAAAAATAAATAAACGTTGGAAAAAAAAAAAAAAAGAATATAACTTTCTTATTCAATTGATACTTATTAGGTTTTCAAATAATAGATTAAACACCATTTTTTGGTAATATACTCTTTTATATTAAGGAAAACATGTGTTCAGTAATAACCTCAAGCTAAAGAACTTCCAAGCTTAATCTGTTGCATAGTTAATTTCAAGAATATTCAGCACAACAAAGTAATGATACAGTAAAGCAAAATAATTTTTGTTACCTTTTGGTTCTTGTCATAATACATTTTACATCTATGATCTAATTATTGGATAAATACAGTAAAACATTTTAAAAATTCTCCAATATTCCTTTCAATACCATTACTGAATAATATCTCAATAATATATCAGTAATAATATTTAATAATATCTCAATAATAATATCTTAATTTTTGTGTGAAATTCTCTACAAAATGTTAGATAAATATGCAATATATCCATTTGGAAAATTCTAAAAGTAAAACACAGATATTGAAAAAATAACATAAGACAAAGCAA
Organism: Prionailurus viverrinus; assembly: GCF_022837055.1. Taxonomy (NCBI): domain Eukaryota; kingdom Metazoa; phylum Chordata; class Mammalia; order Carnivora; family Felidae; genus Prionailurus; species Prionailurus viverrinus. Next base: position 25,771,559 of record NC_062578.1, read on the forward strand.
ATGAGGGCTTTTAATTTATTGTCTGCAATTATATCTATCATCATAACAACCTTAAAACAATACCAAGCAGAATAGAAAATAATTATTTTATAAATAACATATATTTATATTTTCTATTATATTCATTTTCTGGATAAACACATGTAATCTCTTACCTAAATATACTAAAACAGTCTTAAATTAATATAAATCTAAACACAGAATAGTAATTTCTGTGATCCTTCGAAACTGATCTTCTATGACAAACTTCATCTATGCACCATTCTAAACAAACAGTTAGGGGGTATCTGGATGCCTCAGTCAGTTTAAGTGTCCCACTTTTGATTTTGGCTTGGGTCATGATCTCACGGTTCTTGGGAGTGAGTGCTTCTTTGGGCTCTATGCTGATAGCATGGAGCCTGGCTGGGATTCTCTCTCCCTCTCTCTCTCTCAACCTAAATGTGTGTGTGTGTGTGTGTGTGTGTGTGACTAATAGTATGCCTACTTCAGGTATGGTTTAAGATTACTGATCTGGGTTATGGCTGAGGCTATTTGCTATGAAGTAGAAAGAAACTGGTCATGCATGCAATGATCAAATTCATTAAATAAATATGATTAAATCAAAGCACTTTTGAGCTAAGAATCACTGAAGATAACATATAAGTTAAGAATACAATTCAAATATTTAAGGAAAAAGAGTAAGGGATAGGTAGGGAGCAGAAACAGAGAGTACAAGAATCACAATTCGATGAAGTCTGGGAGTAGGGAAAGGGCTGATTTCAAGGGTCATGAGGGAAATATTGATTGATAAAAATGTTCTATAGGTTTATTGTGGCAGTGGTTACATGGATGTGTGCTTTTATGACCTCAACAAATACATTTTAAATGGGTTAATATTATTGTATGTAAATATACCTCAATAAAGTTGATTTCAAAAAACTTTATAGAGATCTCAGTCCAAATGTGTAATGTGTATGCCAAGCATTGCTTTCTCAGACATAGTAGATTCTAGGCAGGGATCCCCAAGTGGTTCTGTTGAGAAGAATTATCTCATTTTGCAGCTGAAATAAAGGGGAAAAGGAAAAATGGGTGACCACTGTCATAAAGTCAGAAGCTAACCAAGACTGAGATGAGTCTGTCTTCAGATCAGTGTTTTTCCTATAATAACAACACATTGGACTCACTGGTCCCTAAGTCTGTAATTGGAGTCATCTTGAGGCTTAAAATAATAAAATTGTTCAAAACTATTATAAAGAACAAGAAATCAGTCTGGAATTATCCTCAAAGTTAACTATTTTTAAAATTTATTTTATAGGGACCTTGGCTAATGTATTTTTTAAATCTTCATTTTTATGCAGTTATAGAGTAAAAAGTTACAAATATCAAATATTTTCATGTATTGTAAACATTATGCTGGCTTTGCCAGAAGGGGAGACACTTTCAAAAGCAAATGGATTTAGAGAAGATTGTGAAGTGGAGAAAAGATGAGGTGATATAAGGATATAAGGCAAAATGCTTATGTTAGTATTGTGAATCAATTTGAGGGAAACACAAAATAGTAAATATATAAATGGAGCATCATTATATTTTGCGTCTGTACAAACGTGATTTAAAAATAAGGATTTTGAGAAATCCAAGAAAATCTGAATCATGATAATGAAATCAATTAAATTGTGGATTTTTTTACATTCATTTAACTTATATTTAATGCTATTAAATTATGAACAAAATAAGTGAAATGCGTCAACAGAGTAAAAGACCTGTTCATTCAAAAGTTGGTCCCTATTGTTAAGTTCTCTACATCCTGAGGGTCAGGTGCCTTTAGTTCACCTTGACCTCCACTAGATGGCACTCTGGCACCCATGAGCGCAGGAAGGAGCCACCTGCTTTTCTTGGTTTAAGGAATTAGGAAATAGCAACCACTCCCCTAAACAAATTACACATTCTTTTGGCATAACATATCTATGGAAATACCTAATGACTTCAGGACTTCTTGAATCCTCTCTTCAAAGTTCTTTATAATTTTCTTTCATGGTACTTACTGAACAGACTCTCATTCTGATACTTAGCTTTAATTAGGGGTAAATTCTGGCTACATTCTTAAATATGAAGTAGTTACCACTGTATTAAAGTTCCTCAAGCAGACCATGGCTTCTGCAAAACCCGTTCCACTATAGTTAGTTCTTACTAACATTAACAGCAAAAAAAAAAAATACTATCCATAGCAAATTTCTAGGGACAATCCTAAGTATATGCATGTCCAAATCTAAGAGGTAGTTATTTTCTAACCCATTTCTTAAAATACTTTTTGAAATTCTCTCAGTGGAATATTCCTTACCATAAATACTCTATTTTTTCTTTTATTAATATGAGCATCAATCTCTCTGGATTTCATGATTCCAAACTAAGTTGGAAAAAAAAAAGTAGTTTGCCATAATAGCCTATTGTATTAAGATAACTGCATTTTTTTAGTTACTTAAATATAAATTCAAAAATTTACCATTTATAATCACTAACAGTCTAGTGGTAAAGGAATCTTGTCTCTTTGGCCCCTCTCCAAATCTCTTACAAGTTCTATTACATAAGTCAAAATAGGGGATTCCTGTTACCTCCTGAAACCCATGACATCTCTAATTAACCTCCCAGGGTAGGTGGGTCGTGGATCAGCCTGGTGTGTGAAACTTGCACTTCGTAAATTACATCCGGGACTCACCTTTTAAATATGGAAAGAATAATTTGTTTAACACAGTATAAAGTAGATGGAATCTACCAAAGCTAAGATATAAGATATTTGAAAAACAATCTACTTGGTAATAAGAACTTATACCCTGTTTCTCAAAAACAAAACTCAGGCAATGGCAGAAAATGCCATTTCCTTCACAGTGTCTCTCATCAGTGGGTTAGCAGAACAATCATTTTCACAAGAAAATTGTTTAGACTACATGCTAAAGAGGACTAAGTGTTTAGTTCGAATACTGTTTTAATTTTATACATAACAGTCCAAAGAGTATTCCAAGTAAATATTTCCACTGAGGAAAAAAAATGAATTGGCAACTTTGTTACTTAGCAAATTATTCAAATCAAATTTCCGTTTTGGTATATAGGAATTACCTCAACAATATTTCCTACAAGATTGATTGGATCATAATTGAAAAGAAATGAGCGACTTGACTTTGTTCTGTATTCTGGGGCAGGATTTTTCTTTGAGATTGGCACATTTATATCTCTCTATACATTGACTATAAATGTACTGCATTAGAAAAAACTGCTTATCTTTAAGGTGACTATAAACGTGGCTTTGTCTCTACCTTATTTTAGTAATACTCTCTTCTTTCATTTTCGTTTGGGTGAAGTATACCATAAATTCAGAATTCTGCTTCCATTTTGTTTGGGGCTGTGTGGTTTGTTTTAGTTTTTGTTTTTTACTGTTCAATAAAGAAGATCCTGAAACTAACTCTCTATAGCCAAAGCACATCTAAAAGGATGGCAAATGAATCACTAAGACCTTACTGGGAAACTTCATAGGAATGATAGACATAAAAGAACTAAAGGTAACAGATGTTTCAACAAGGCAATAGAAAGCCCAGATGTTTGGCATATTCATGTAGTGGTGATTGGACAAGTGAGAGTCATATTTTCCTTTTTTCCAATAATCATTATGCTTCCTCTATTTAAGAAATCTTTTTAAATAAGCAGTGCTGGTAAGAGAAAAAAGGAAGAGAAAAAAGAGAAACAATAGAACAACCACCTAATTTACTTGCCCTCATGGTTTGTGACAACAATGTAGGGAATTCCAGAGAGAAAACGGATATTCATACATAGCGAATAAGTATTTTTTTTAAAAAATAAGCATTACTGAAAATGAGATAACATGAAAGGAAATAAATATTTTACTATTTCCACAGTTATTATTTTAGACATACGTTGGGACTAGGCTAGTACAGTTAATCATCCTGTGAAACTGACTCATTTCTGTACCGAGATTGGAGAAAATGAGTTTGGGAATCATTTAAAAATATTGTATATTTCTCAGTAGTGAAATACAAAAAGCTTGAGTCAGTGAATATATGAATGTACATAAATAAGCTCTTTTAGAAAGCACAACTTCTGACTCTTTTATCATATGTTCAACTGATAGAAAAGAGAGAGTTTTATAAACAACTCTAAAATATTCAGAATATTTCACTTAAAGTTCTTGAGAAAAATTTTATTTATATAATTTTCACACTATCCATAGTAGAACTAGAAAAAAACCCAGGATTTTAGATATCTCATCCTACTCTTCGTCTAGAAAGTGATTTTTTAGCAAAATAATTTTCAGGAGATTGTTGAATACATGCGACCCTTGATTTTTAAATAACTCTGCTTCATGAGAATAAAAGAAGAAAAAAGAAAGAAAGAAAGAAAGAAAGAAAGAAAGAGAAAGAGGGAATGAAAGAAGGAAGGAAGGGAAGAAAGAAAAAAAGAAAGAAAGAAAGAAAGAGCCATACAATACAGTATTGTGTGGATTAAAAAATACGTGTATTTAAATAGAGTCAATATCAGGTCCTGAAATAAAATTTTATTTTCTTTATGGAAGAAAATACAGTTTTTCCTTTAATAGACTACGTATCCCAGGATGATTTCAATGTATTTTCACTTAGAAAAGCTAGCTGCTATTACATATGAATTTTCAAAGCTTGGCAAGGCTTTGGAAGGAATGATGAAAATTACTATTGCACGACCTTCAAGTTTTCTTTGTTTCATAAAGGGCTAAGATAGCATTTTTGTCATTTTTCTTTCAGCTCTGGTCTTTCATCATAAATATCAAAGCATGCAATTATGCCTTCTATCCTACTACAGTCTGCCTGTTTTCCTAGCCACGGTGATGGTGTTTTCTCTCTCTTTTGCAAGGCTTTATTTTGTTTCTTGAAACTCTGAAAACAATCTCATAATTTGTTGAATAAAGTGAATTGTGAGAACAATGACTATTAGACTGACAAAATATTATTAAAACAATAATGATATTTTTATCAAAGCCAACATCAGACGCTGAGACATTTCTCTACTAGGCCGAGGGTCACTTGTACCATATTCAGAGTAGAATGATTTGATCTACAGGTGGGATTTTATTATGAATGCTTATTATGAGAAGCAGGCTTGTCTAACCCCATGCAGCCTGGAATTTCCCTATCTTTCCTTTACTTCTCATATTAAATCTGCCTGCTAAATGTGTCTCATTATTCTATCTCAATACACATTCCACATATTTTATCATAGATCTATGGTTCCCCAATGTTTATTTTTCATACTTCTCTCACACTAGAGCTATCTTAAATAGGTCAGTGTGGTAAGTTAGCTATAATTTTCTATTAAACCCCGAAGTCATAAGTTAAAATAGCATACAAGGTAGATTAAGGCAACAGATACAACAGTTTTGTACATAGTATGTCCTAATTCTGAGCAGTGGGTAAGATCTTGAAAAATCATAAGTTGTAGGAATTTATATCCTGGAATCTATCCCAACATTTGTTTCCATTAATATTTCAGAAATTACATGAATGAAAAGATAAGTTGTCCCTCAGTATAATAGAAATTGTGCTTAAGCACCTGATTATGCACCTAAAGAAATAATAGTATATCTGGGCTCCAGAAACAGACAGACATGAACTGAAATTCCTCTTTCTTTTCTCACAGATGAACATCATTTACTAAGTTATTTAACCCATAAAATGGACTCAATAATAGTAACAACCTCCTAAAGACATTGGAAGGATTAAATGACAAACTGCATGCAAAGAATTTGGCCCAGTGTGAGGCAATAATGAAATAAATTCATTATGGCTCTTAGCTATTATTGTTTTGCTGACTTTGCCAGTTTTTCAATTTATGCATGTGAGAAAATTTTGATGTGTAACTATGTACCACAGGTACATTTTATGAAGAAGGATGACCGCTCCTGGTTCAGCAAGTAAGCTGGCTTGATTTCCAAGTGGAACTGAGACGACAGAGCAGGCTGCTTCTTTGATCTAATGTGGGGGATCCTGCAAGCAAGGATGAGGAAGACTAAAGTGCAGAGAGATCAAGCCACGCACACCATAAAAATGAAATAACTAGAGATCGAAAAAAGGCAATGAAAAAGCATGCTGGGCTTGGCTGAAGTCAGACAACATTCAAATATATGCAGGGGTTTGAGAATAGCTAGAAGGCAAACCTCGGAGTGAGATTTCCATACAGTGACTATGAGCAAACTGTTATTGCTGAGTTAGAGCATTTAAAATGATATTTGAGGAGTGCCTGGGTGGCTCAGTTGGTTAAATGTCTGACTTCAGCTCAGGTCATAATCTCACGGTTCGTGTGTTTGAGCCCCACATCTGGAGCCTGCTTCAGATTCTGTGTCTCCCTCTCCCTCTGCCCCTCCCCCACTCACACTCTGTCTCTATCTCTCTCACAAAAATAACATTAAAAATTAGAGAACAAAATAAAATGATATTTTATATGACATTAGGTGGTCAAAGATTTTTTGCGAGAAGAAAAGTAGATTTGGGATCTGGTCCTGTATTCAAGTTCACTCTTCCTTTTACCAGTGGAACCTGCCTCAACAAGTCAATAACTTCTCTGATCTTATTTTTTTGAAGGCTCGTGATCCCTAGGGCTGGGTTGAGACAGTGAGGCATTCACTGTCAAGAGGAAGAGAGGAGGGGCACTGGGCTGGCTCAGTGCGTTGAGCATCCAACTCTTCATTTAGGTTTAGATCATGATCCCAGGGTTGTGGATCAAGCCCAGGGTCAGGTGCATGCCATGGAGCCTGTTTAAGATTCTCTCTCTCTCTCTCTCTCTCTCTCTCTCTCTCTCTCCCCCCTGCTTGTGCTCTCTCTCTCTCTCTCTCTCTCTCTCAATAACAACAACAAAATAATGATAAGGAAGAGAGGAGAGTGAACCACAGTCAAGAAAAGATGGTAAAATGACACATATACAGAGGGACCCATTGCAGAATTTTGTAAGAATGAAGAACCTAAGACACTCAAGATATGCATCACTGAAAGAATATTAAAATAAAGAATCTGATACCCATACTATTAAATATTATGCAGTCACTGAATGCAGCTAGTCGTATCTGCAGTTCCCAAGATGAAATGTTTACGTTGGAAGAAAAAAAAAGGTATAGATGTGCACGTATACAAAGACCCCATTTATATATATATATATATATATATATATATATATATATATACACACACACACATATACACATATATAGACACACATATAGACACACATACACACACACACACACATATATATATATATATATATATAAAGTCCTGGAAGGATACATAGCAAAATATTCTTACTATCTAAGCTTGGGAATTGCAAAAGAAAAGAGAAGTGGAAAGCAGGAGAAATTTCCACTTTTTAAAAAAAATATATACATTTATAATCAAATTTGTTAACAAAAAGAAAACTAAAGTACTGTATAACTGCTAGTAAGTTACTTACATGTACATTGATATTATCTGTATCTATAACCATTTCTGCATAGCAAGATTTGAAAAAACTGGCATTTCAAATGTCAGAACTAGAAAAGCTGCTATGACTAACTAAAACAGATAATTAAATACCATTAATTACCAATTATACAGACAAAGAATAGTGTGAAGAACATAAACCTACTTAGAGGTCAACCTGCCAATATGTATCAAATTTTAAAAAGGGCATATCATTTTATTCACCAATTTCACTTATAGAACTTTATCCCATGGAAATAAATCATACAATGTACTGTACATATAATGATTCCCTGCAGCATTTTTCTAATATAGAGAAAATCTACATTTTCTTCAGTAGGGGCTAGAGTATAAATTATGTGTATTCTACATAACTGAATACTTTGTAGTAATTAAAAACAGTATGATAATTCTCTATGCATTAATAAAGAAACATGCCCATGATAAATTTGTGTGAAAAAGTCTGGTTACAAAATAAGATTAAAATTTTTTTTTCTAATGTTTTTATGTATTTTTGAAGAAGAGAGACAGAGCATGAGCGGGGAGGAGCAGAGAGAGAGGGAGACCCAGAATTTGAAGCAGGCTCCAGGCTCTGAGCTGTCAGCAGAGAGCCCCACTCGGGGCTCGAACACGCGGACTATGAGATCATGACCTGAGCTGAAGTCGGATGTTAATTCGACTGAGCCACCCAGGCGCCCCACAAAATGAGATTTAAGGCATGACGTTTGTCATTATATTTGTGCTCTGGATGCAAAAAGTTACATGAAGGACCAACCTGTTATTAGTGATTATCTTTGGCATGTGAGATTTACTGGTAGAGGGGTTAAGTGGGGAGAATGTGAGAGTGGAGGAGGGGTGGTTAACTTTCTACTGTTTGCAGGCATTTTTTAAATGAGAAGTGTATTGCTTTATAATTTAATACTATGAAAAGTCCATGTTGGAGAAAAAGAAAAGGAAGTAATATGTTTCCTTTCCGGAAACATATAGAATAGTAGAGAACGTCATCATCTGGGATGAATGTTGCAAACTAGAGAGTAGATGGCAGTGAGGCAGGTGGGATGAGAGAAAACAGAGACTGAGAACCCAGGGAAAACGAAAGCTGGTAACACCAGTGTTTAGTGATGAGAGGATTAAGCACACAAACATAAGAGTCTAAAGGTAATTCCAAGACCAGGGGAAAGGTCTGGAAAGGAAAGCCCAGTCATGAAAGGAAAAGGTAGGTGTGTCATAACTCTATCAAACAAAAGCAAAATCTAGGTTTCAGATAAGCAGAGTTTTTCTCCATTTGAGGTAAGGGGGGTTATGGGGGAGGAGAGGAAATGTCCAATAAAAGGCAGCTGATATGGACCATGGAGGGCATGTAGTTGTCAGCAACAAAGAGACAGACAATGTGCACTGCAGCCAGAATGAGGAGATATTTATTATTTGGGGACAGGAGATCTAGAGTCCAAGGAAACAAGTTCATCAGACAGAAAAGATCAAGAACTAATGTACTTCAAAGACAATTAAGTCTCCAAGAAGAAAGTGGGGCTAACCATCTGATTCGGCACTAAATTTGTTTTTAAGTTTATGTTTCAATACCTTTAACTGAATGAGTATGCACAGTGGACTTCCACTTCTGGGAAAGTGACAGATAAGCAATATTAAAAATCTTCACATTAGGGAAATTATGACTGAAACACAGAAAAGAAACAGTGCTAAATGTATTTCAGAAGGCCCAAAAATTGAAGGCACAGTCAGTCCCGCAGTCCAGAAAAATACGTAAAAGAAAACAGCAAATTATGTATGCATGTTAAAGCAACCTTCATGCTTGGGTGTTTGCCATACTCAGGAATGTAAATGTTTTCATATTTCTGTATGAATAGGATGGAAGGCTTAGGCTCACCCATGGTGGAGAGCTACAATGAAAACATTGTTCAAAATTTAGGATCCTCAGAGGACCATACTTTGGTTAGAATGAGCTAAGAAAAACAAAATTCCATTTGCTGGCCAAGGAAGATAATGGGACAACACAGTTCTCTTGGCATGAGCCCTGGATTGGAGAAGAAAGGAGAAGGAAGAGGAGGAGAAAGATGAGGGGAAGGAGAAGGGGAAGAAGGAGGGAAGAAGAAAAGGAAGAGGAAGAAGAATCTAGCCTTACCTGCCTCCCATTCTTCCTACAGATCTCCTGGAGAATTTATAATCCCAGGTCTTCACGAAAGTTTGGCACTTAAATGGCATTACCTGCATTGACAGGGAAACCTCAACCTAAAAAAATAACTTAAAGGACATTGTTAGCTTCCCTTAACTTCTCTGAAGGAACGTCTCTTCATTTCAGGCCCCAAAGAATTTCTACAGTTAGATTTGCCAAATATGAGCTCAGAAACATAATTTCAAAACACAAGAAAATAAAGCCACCATGATCAAGAGTCAGCAAAACAAAAAAGAGCAAAATTAAACTCCTAAGGACTACAGATCCTGGAATCTCCACCTACAGAATTTAAGATAATTATGTTTAAATTGTTTACCCCAAAATGAGAATAAAATAAAAACACAAATTAGTTATTATAAGATTAGAGAAACAAGTAGATTGGGGGAAAAAAATGGAACTTCCAGTAATTAAAATGTGCAATTGAGGGGCACCTGGGGGGCTCAGTCGGTTGAGCAACTGACTCTTGATTTCAGCTCAGGTCATGATCTCACGATTGGTGGGATCGAACCCTGAATCGGGTTCTGTGCTGACAATATAACAATACAGAGCCTGCTTGGGATTCTCTCTCTCTTTCTTTCTCTCTCTGTCTCACTCACTCTCTTTCCACCCCTTCCCTGCTTGCACACACTCTCTCTTTCTCTCTCTAAAAATAAATAAATAAACATTTCAAAATGTGCAATTGAAATTATACACAATGGCCATAAGCAGCCTATGAGACATACCTGGAGAAAGAATTGTGAACTGGAAAACGGGTAAAATGTGGGACAAACAGACAAAAGATGAAAAATATGAAAGATTATGAGCCACAGAACACAGGGAAATTGCAAACAACTAATTGGAATCACAGAAATGAGAATAGGGAGAATGTGACAGGCAATGTTCAAATAACAGTTTTCCAGCTTTAATGAAAGACAAGTTCTCAGGTTCATGAAGCGAAGGAAAATCCCGATTAAAATAAATAAAAAGAAATCCGCATCTAGACAAATCTCAGTAAAATTTCAAAGCAACAAAGACCAAAAAAAAAAAGCATTAAAGTAATTTCATCTCTTTGTTTCAAAAGATAGTAAAAGAAATATATATAAAACTTTAATATAAAACTTTAAAAAATAATAGATACCCAATGCCTTTATGTACTTCTCTTTGCCATCTCTGAAAAACCTGTTCTCAGGAAGGATGTGACAAACTCATTCACTTTCAAAAAGAGAGAGAGAAATTACAGCTTTAAATAGTTTGGAATTTATCCTTCAAGATGTTTTTATGCCAAGAGAGTGAGATGCAAAAGGAAATACTTAAATGTTACATACAGACAAAGTTAAGTATAATGTTAACAATAATTTTAATTTAAAAATATATTTAATTTTTTTTCCTAATGGCTGGATTTACTTTTTCTTCATAACTGATTTAAGATTACTGCATCTTCTTGTCAGTGGAAAACATATTCGAATCTATAATTTATAAATATTATTAATTAAATGTTTCTGTAAAACCCTGGCATGTACCTCACAGTCCAGTTTTATATCCCTGTTTCCACTACATTATTTCTCAAGTCCAAAAACAAGAGGAAACCAATAACTAGACGCAGATATCCTCCTATATGCTATGGTTAATGGATCCTATTTTTAAGAGTAACGATAGTCTTGAAGATTGATTACAATGTACCAGGCACCACGCTAAATGATTTACATGGACGGATACATTTAATCCTCATGACAATTCTGTGAAGTAGATGCTATTTTTTACCCCATATCACAACAAAATGATTGAGGGTTAATTACACATTTTGCCCAACACACACTACGAGTAAGTAAAAGATTCACACCCAGGGTGTCTTGTTCCAAAAGACACACAAAAAGACATACAATTAACCATTCTCTTCCTTGCCATTTTCCTTAGTTAACCTAGAGGGTATTTTTTCCTCTATTTTTAACTTAATTGATATTTTCTTCTATAATCCATACATACACATATAATTTTACTTAATTCACATGTTTTGATAGTTAAGGAGAAAACTTTTCAAAAAGGTGTCTTAATTTAGACTCTCAATTAATCATATCTAGAAATGAAATCTGATAATGATTTATCTTTACTAGGTAACAATCTACAGCAGCCATTGAACTCGCCACTAATTGTGTTATTTGAATCAGACAATGTTCTAGGTTGAGGGATGCCTAAGTACTTTCCATTAGGAAGCTTCAAAACGTACTCCTACCCTTTGGAAATTGTGGCAAAGCAGTTCAAACTTGAATTCTGTGATTCAGAATTCAAATTATGCATTTCCTCTCACAATATATAAAAGAAAATTTGATCAGGGATGGACCCAGATTCATGTCCAAAAACAGTGTGCTATCTTTAACAACAGGTATACAAGTAACTAATACTTTTAAATGGTGATTGTCAAAATTTTCACACATGAAATTGAATTTCATGCGGTTGTTCTATTTATGACATTCCTAATTGTTATCGAATTTATTTTGACACAGAAATGCAATGTTTTCATCAAGATGAACTGGGATGTCACAACAATGTTAGCACTTTAACTATATCATTGGTTACATGTCAGAAAACATATATTTTCCTCACAGAAATTTTTTTCTGTAAATCTGATTTTTTTCTGTAAATCTTAATTTCTCTACATAGAAAAAATATTTTAAACTATGCTTCTTTACCTAGAAAAGCTCTCTTCCACTGAAATTAGACATCAGTAGATAACCCATCATTTTGTCTAGAAAATGTGATATTTCATCACATTGTGGACAAATGACAAAAATGAAAACGTTCTGGGTAATTTTTTTAATAGAATATACTTTGTTTTAAATGTAGAATAGAAACAGAAAATGATCATGAAGTCTGGTATAAAAGCAGTAATAAGTTTGAAACCTTGAGGGTACCAGTAAAATCTTCAAGCAACAGAGACCATACATTTTCTAAAAGGTGTTAAACAAACAAATGAATGGTAAAGCATCCAAATAATCCTACATGAAAAACTGAAAGTAAGAATGCAAAACGCAGAAGAGAATTTAACCTGTAAAATAGAAGTCTTTTAAATTTTTATTAAAATTTATACAACCTTGGGGGGCTTGGTTTCAGCGTCTGACTCTTGATTTTACCTCAGGTCAAGATCTCTACATTCGTGAGATCGAGCCCTGCATCAGGGTCTGCACTGACAGTGTGGAGCCTGCTTGGATACTCTCTGTGTCTCTCTGTCTCTGTGTCTCTCTGCCTCTCTGTCTCTCTCTGTCTCTCTCTCTCTCTCCCCCTCTCCCCCACTCATGCACAGGTGCTCCTGCACTGTTTCAAAACAAACATTTTTTAAGAAGGTATACAATGTTCATCTTTAAATAATTATATGAATAGTAATAATCTCCAGAAATTATATTGATGTTTAAAATTCTTCAAAAGAAATTTCAAAATTTTAAAAATTAGAAAGATTTTCAAATGATCACCATTTATGTAGGCAGTTCTCTTCAACATTAAACATATGGCTTAAAATTCTAGAATTTGTCTTCTTAATGTATAAAAAAATTCCATGAGTTTCTATATATTTACATAATAAGCACTGATACCAAATATTATTTGATAGGGAAATATGTATATGTGTATATATATATATATATATATATATATACACACACACACACACACACACATATATATGCATTATGGTTCACAAAATCATACAAGAGATTTTGCTGTCATCAGTAAAAATCCTATTCTAATAGTCATGTAATTCAGGAAAGAGTTAAATTGTTGAATTTGAGGCATCAAGAATAGCATTGAAAGAGATGTACTTTCTATGTACAAAGTCTCTGTTTTAGATATTATATTTGTATGCTTTCTTATTATTTGCTATGTTTTATATAAAGACATTTGCCGATTTAAACTTCTTCCAAATTTCTCATGTTCCCCCCACCAGCTCTCTTACATTGTAATAAGATTTTTATTTTACTTATAGTTGTCCTAGTTTTATACATCATAGTATTCTCTTTATGAATTATATATCACATGAGCATTTGATTCATAATAGGGGTGACCAGTCATCTAGATCCTTCTACCCATTCAATGACTTTAATGCCTCCCAACTAAGTTTTCCCATAAAAGGGCCACATTTCAGAGTTCTTATTGGGCACCAAATCTTGATTGGCTAATTCTAGCCAACAGTTAGTAAAGAGAATTTTTCAAGAATTCACAAGTGCTGTATTCTCTGAATATTTTTGTATTCTCAGATTTCTATTGTATTTATACATGGACAAAATTTGACTAAATATGGAATTCTTGGGCTACTTCCCTCAAACCTCTATAGATCAGCACTACCCAATGGAACTTCATGTTCTATACCTACAGTGCCCAGTACAGTGACTATTAGTTTTGATTTCCTGTGTGCTTGATTATTTGCCTAATAAATTTTGAAACTCAGTTATTATGTGCATATGTAGTTGTATTATTATTTTATGATGAATTCACCTTTTCATCATTGTAATAACTTCTCTTTATCACTTCTAGCATGCAAGTATTATTTATTTTGGTATTAAAATGACCATATGTTTATTCTTTGCTTGCTACATATTTTTTTTATCCACATACTTTAAGCTATTTTAAACCTATATTTAAATCATATAGATAGCACATAAGGGAATGTGGTGAGGGATGAGAAAGTAGTATTACAAAGGGTCACAGGGAAACTTTTGGGGATGATTGCATGTTTGCTACCTTGAGTGTGGTGATAGTTTTACAAATATATATGTATATCAAAATTTTACCAATTTTACCTTTTCCTCCCTTCCTTCCTCTCTTCCTTCCTTCCCTCCCTCCTTTTCTCCCTCCGTCCTTCCTTCCTTCCTTCCTTCCTTCCTTCCTTTTTTGTTTCTTTCTTTCTTTCTTGTTATTCCCCTCGGAGGCTCATTTTCTTTGTTTCATATGCACTTATACATTTTTTCAGCTATATTAACATGAAACTGACAAATGAATTTGTAATATATTAAAAGTGTATGATGTGATGATTGATGTATGTACACATTATGAAAGGATTCCTTAACTGATTCCTTAACTGATTCCTTAACTTAATATATCTATCATCTCACATATTTACCTCTTTAGTAAGAACACTTAAATTCTACTTTCTTAGCAAATTTCAATTATACAATATTGTATTATCAACTAGTCACCATGTTTTACATTATATCCTCAGAACTTAGTCATCTTATAACTAAAATGTGCTGTTTTACTAACCTCTCTCTATTTACCTGACCCCCTAGACCCTGGGAAATACCATTTACTCTCTGCTTCTATGAGCGCAACTTTTTTTTTTTTTTTCAGATTCCACATATAAATGATACCATGTAGTATTTTTCTCTCTGGCTTATTTCACTTAACATAATGCCACTGAGATTCATCCCTGTTGTTGCAAATGACAGTATTTTCTTCTTTTTTCAGGCTTAATATTCCACTGTATACCACATCTTCTTTACCCATTCATCCATTTATGGACACTTAGGTTGTTTTGATATCTTGACTCTCGTGAATAATGCTCCAATGAACGTGGGGTGCAGATATCTCTTCAAAATAGTGATTTTATTTCCTTTGGATATATACCTAGAACTGGGATTGCTAAATCACAAAGTAGTTCTATTGTTAACCTCTTGAGAAACCTCTATACTGGTTTCCATAATGGCTAACCTAGTTTATATTCCTACCAACGGTGTACAAGTGTTACCTTTATTCATATCCTCACCAGGATTTGTTGTTCTTGTCTTTTGATAATAGACATCGTAACAGGTATGAGGTGATATCTCATTGTGGTTTTGATTTGCATTTCCCTGATGATTAGTAACGTTGAGCACCTTTCATGTACCTGTTGGTCATTTTTATGTCTTCTTTGAAAAATTTTCAATTCGAGTCCTTGTCCATTTTTTTAATTGGGTTATTTAATTTTAATTGAGTTGTATATATTACTTATATATTTTGGGTATTAACCTCTCACCAAATAGTTGGTCTGCAAATATTTTCTTCCATTCCATATGTTACCTTTTCATTCCGTTGATGGTTTCCTTTGCTGTGCATAGCTTTTTAGTCTAATTTAGTTCCATTTGTTTATTTCTGCTTCTCTTGCCTTTGATTTTGGGGCCAAATCCAAAAACACATGTATTTATGAATATTTTGCATGTGGATATCCAGTTTTCCCAACACTAATTATTTATGAATATTCTTGATTCTTTTGTAAAATATTAATTGGCCATAGATGCATGGGTTTATTTCTGAGCTCTCTATTTTGTTCCATTTATCTATGTGACTGTTTTTATGCCAATACCATATTGCTTGATTATTATCGTTCATAATATAGTTTGAAATGAGAAAGTATGATGCCTTCAGATTTGTTCTCCATTATCAAGATTATTTTGTCTATTTGGGGTTTTTGCAGCTACATATAAATTTGAAGACTGCTTTTCTATTTTTGTGAGAAATGTCATTGGAATTTTGATAGGAATTGCATTGAATCTGCAGATCCCTTTGGGTATTATGAACATTTTAACACTTTTATTCTTCTAGTCCATGAACATGAATACTTCTCAATATATTTCTGTCTTCTTCAATTTATTTTATCAATGCCTTATATTTTTCATTGTAAAGATCTTTTACTTCTTTGGTTAAGTGTATTCCTAAGTGTTTAATTCTTTTTGATTCCATTACAAATGGAATCATTTTCTTTATTTCTTTTTCAGATAATTTGTTTTAGTGTATAGAAATACAACTGATTTTTTATATATTGATTCTGTATACTGCAACCTTACTGAGTTCATTTATTAGCTTTGACAGTTGGGGTGGAGTCTTTATGGTTTTCTACATATAGCATCATGTCATCTGAGAACAGATGCAATTTTACTTCTTCCTCTTCAATTCTGATGCCTTTTATTTCTTTTTCTTGCTTAAGTGCTCTGGCTAGGACCTTCAGTACCATGATAAATAAAAGCGTCAAGAATATCTTTGTCTTGTTCCTGATCTTAAAGGAAAAAAAATTCAGCTTTTGACCATTGAGTATGATGTTCGCTATAATCTTGTCATATATGACCTTTATTATGTTGAAGTTCCTTCCTTTATAACCAGTCTGTTTAGAGTTTTCAACATGAAAGTATGTTGAATTTTGTCAAGGGCTTTTTTTTTTTTTGCTTTTTCTGCATCTATTGAGATGATCATAATTTTTATCCTTTACACTTTGTTAGTGGCATATCATATATATTGATTTGCATACATTGAACCATCCTTACATCCCAGGAATAGATCCAACTTGAGTATGATGTATGATTTTTCTTATGTACTTCTGAATTTGGTTTGCTAAGATTTCTGAGAATTCAAACATAATGCTTTAAGTAGTTCTGCTTATTGTATATCAATCATACTTTGATATAGTTGTGTAAGGGAAAAAGATTTACCTTCTTACTAGCTTCAGTTTTTTCTCAGTTTAAACTAGGCACAATTGCCTAGTTTATAGGTTGGCAATTACAGTTAAAAGAAAAACCATACGAAGGTCTGCAGTACTTAAGTTGTCAATAAATATTTGTTTATTTTAAAAGTATTGTGAAGTTTGTGACTGAGCCTGGGTGGCTCAGTCGGTTAAGTGTCCAACTTAGGCTCAGGTCATGATCTCTCGGTTCATGAGTTTGAGCCCCGTGTTGGGCACTGTGCTGAGAGCTCAGAGCCTGGAGCCTGCTTCAGATTCTGTGTCTCCCTTTCTCTCTCTCTCTGCCCCTCCCCCACTCATGCTGTCTCTCTCTCTCTCTCCCTTTCAAGAATAAACATTAAAAAAAGTAAAAGTATTGTGCAGTTTCTATTATATAGATTTCTCAGCTTATTTATATACCATCACTCCACATTTTAAAAAATGTATTATAATTTTATACATTCTAAATATGTTTGTTAGGTTTCCTTCTCTATTATTGTTGATTTTTTATGTTTGTTTGTTTGTTTGTTTATTTTGAGAGAGAGAGGGAGAGCAAGAGGGGAAGGGCAGAGAGAGAGGGAGACAGAGGATCCTAAGTGGGCTCCACACTGTCAGTGAAGACCCCACTGTGAGACTGTGAGATTCATCTGAGCAGAAATCAAGAGTGGGATGCTTAACTGACTGAGCCATTCAGGTGCCCCTTTTATTGTTGATTTCAAAATATATCTTCCAATCTTGGAAAGATTCTGTTCATCATCACAAAAAGGATAATTTGGCCATTTACATGATAGCTATTTTCATTTAAATTGTTTTAACTTTAAGTTATTTTGAGGAGGGCCGTCTGGGTGGCTCAGTTTGTTAAGCATCTGACTTCAGCTCAGCTCATGATCTCCTGGTTCATGGGTTTGAGCCCTGCATCGGGCTTTCCGCTTCAGATTCTGTGTCTCCCTCTCTCTCTGCCCTTCCCCAGATTGTGCTCTTTCTCTCTCTCTCTCAAAAATAAATAAACTTTAAAAAAATTTAAATTATTTTGAGGAAATATTATCATTATAAATTTATTTTTGCAATTAGAGTTTGCAATTATTTTTAACCCAAAAAAACTTTAATTAAATCATCGAATGATTATTTGTTGGGATGATGCCAAAAAGCTGGTTTAACTTAATTTTTACTTAAATTTGTTACTCAAAATTACTATACTAGTTGGGATTTAATATACTGATTAAAGATGTACAGTAGAATCGCCTGTTTTGAATTTAAAATTGCCTCTGTTATTGTTTGCCATTTTATAGGTCCTGTCATTTTAGCCTGCTTTGGAAAGATTCTGTGGATAGATGACAAGCATCACTGCATTTAGTTATTAGAAAATCATTTTTCCTAGACTACCGCTGAAGTCCTACAAAAGACACGATCTTTGTATCAGAGTTTATAGCTACAGGTTAACACAACACAAAGAGTTTTTAATGAAGGCCAACCAGTATCTCACTATAAAATTATAATAAAACTGTGATGTTAAATGTGTTCATGTAACAAAATAATCAGAATACAGAGACTCAGCTATTACGGTACCCGCTGTGGTGCTGACTGAAGTCAAGAGGCTGATAGATGAGCTTTGCCTATTCAGGTCTTAAGGGCCTTGAAGTCACTTAGATGGATGACTGCTTAACGAGAGCAACATAACATTTTTGTACAGGACAAGAAATCTAACTTGGCGCCAATAGACTGTGATGCTTGCCTAAACTCAATATTCAGATCATGACTATTTAATTTATCTGTCAATGACTTGCTCCTGATTTGCATGACACCTATTTGGCATCTGTATGCAGACAGTGCAGCATTACAGTTTGGTATTCCAGGTCATGTAGAAGGAGTGTTTGGAGCATTTAAGAAACATTATGTTTTTCTGATCCTATTTTCACTTCATTGAGATTTATATATTTTAATTGATGTGGCTGGAAATCAGATATGGTGACATATAACATGAAATCCATAAATATTCCAATAACTTGGCAGTCTCAGGGTAGTTTAGGTTAAAATATGGGATTCAAGTATTAAATGAGTACATCAAACAAAAGACGGTGAGAAAGAGAGATTATCACAAAACAGGTCTACTGTCATATGGAACAAATGTTCAATTTTTATTTAATAGAATCCCGTATGTAATTAAACAGAATATAAAGCCATATTCTTACAAACTTTTGGGAAAATATGCTCCTAAGTTAGTGCAGAACTATGATAAATCACGCATTTATCATATCAAATAATGTTTAAGAAAGGCCTGGATGTAGGAGAGCGTGTTTGGTTTTATTTCGTTTAACAATCTATATTTAAGATAAATTATTATTAAATTGCTACTAAAACCTTAGATATACTTAAAGCTTTGAGAAAACTGAGAAATGGCAAAGAAAATGATGGCAAAAGACAATAAGTTCTGATAAATGTGATAAATTAGTCTGCTGGAGTTGCCATAACCTAATACTGTAGACTGGATGGTTTAAACAATCGCGTGTTTGTGGGGAAAAGATAGTCCCTTCAATCAATGCCATTTGGAAAACTGGACATATATGTGCAAAAGAATGAAACTGGATCACTTTCTTACATCATATACAAGAATAAACTTGATTAAAGGCCTAAATGCAAGACCTGAAATTATAAAACTCCTAAAAGAAAACATAAGCAGTAAACCCTTGAATATCAGTTTTAGCAATATTTTTGGGGGACTGTCTCTTCAGGTAAGATGAACAAAATAAAAAATAAATAAATGGCACTATATCAGACTAAAAAACTTTGCTCAGCAAAGATAACCATCAACAAAACAAAAAGGCAATCTATTGAATGTGAGACCATATTTGTAAGTGATATTAAAAATACATACAACTTAACACCACTGAAACAAATAATCTGATTAAAAACTTGGCAGATGAGGGCCACCCGGGCAGCTCAGTTAAGGGTCATGATCTCATGATTTGTGAGTCTTAGCCTTGCATCAGGCACTGTACTGACAGCACAGAGCCTGCTTGGGATTCTCTCTCTCTCTCTCTGTCTCTACCCCTCAAAACAAATAAACTTAAAAAAAAATGGCAGATTACCTGAACAGACATTTTGCCAGAGAAGACATAAAGAAACATACTCATGAATATAGAGAACAAACTGGTGGTTGACAGAGGGGAGTGGGGTTGGTGGATAGGCAAATATACATGAAGGAGATGAAGAAGTACAACATTCCAGTTATAAAATAAATAAGTCACAGGGGCATAAAGTATAGCACAGAGAATGTAGTCAGTAATATTATAATAACTGTGTGGTAACAGATGATAACTCCACTTACTGTGGTGACCATTTCTTAATGTGTATGAAGTTGTAACCTTAAACTAACATTGTACGTGAATTACACTTCAATAAAAAACAAGCAAATAAATAAATGAATAAGCAAAAAGCACTGCATTTTAATTCCATTTTCAATATGACTCACGACTTTTGCTGTCCTGCAGAGTAATCAACGTACATACAAGTAAACAACCACAAGTAGCTTGTGGTCAGTTAGAAGGAAAAATGAAAATAACATTTTATTATTATTTTCTTCCCAATACATATTTTGTAGGATGTCAAAATTTTTTTCTTGCTGAAGCATGTGTTAACATATTGACAAATAAGGTTGATTGCATGTGAGTTATGCAATGCGTATCTATCTCACACAAATTGCACACTTGTGTGATCTTGACAAATACTATTGAGAAGGCATAAGCTATGACTATGAATCTGTTGCTCCAAAATGTTAAATCCCTAAATTTAAACTTCTAAAATTAGTGCTATCCTGGCATGAGAAAACAATGTGTTCCTTACAGTTCCACGTCCCTTTTCAGTTTGTGTTTCTGTCAAAGATGAAAATTCAGACGTAAGTAGAGTTATCTCCCTTGACTTACCAGTCCCTGACATGTGCTCTGCATTTTAATGTTTCCCTCCTTACAAAATAAATGCATCATCATTGTAAAACTACTTTTAGAAAATAAAATGAAGCAAAAAGAAGAGGCACCTGCCAATAATTCCTCTCAGAGTTGGCACCATGTATTTTCCAGTTGCTTTCTGTGAATGTACATAAGGTTTAACACACCAGACATATGGTTTTATTGCTGGGTCTTAAACATCTTTTCCTGTCAATATTCTTCTACTACATAGTCACACAATTCCCTTGTTTCTATGTACCTTAATTTATTTGAGAAATATAATAGTTGGACATTTTTTTTCTATTTTTTCTCTATTAGAAGCAACCCGGTGATGAACATTCCTTTTTTTTTTTTTAATTTGAGAGAGAAAGAACGCTAGCAGGGCAGAGGAACAGAGGGAGAAAGAGAGAATCTTAAGAATCTTAAGAATCTCTCTTAAGAAAGAGAGAACCGACGCCTGGCTCGATTCCATGACCCTAAGATCAGGATCTGAGCTGAAAGAGTTACACACTCAACCAACTGAGCCACCCACCCAGATGCCCCCGAACATTCTTACAATTGAATTTTCACACACTGTTGTTTAACTCCATAAAATTGGTTTCTGTAAGTGAAATTGCTGAAAAAATATTGAACACATTTTAGAGACTTTAATATAGTTCAACTGGCTTCCCAAAAGGTTGTTAATGTATGCTATAAGCACAGCATATAAGTATCTATTTCTCTGAACCTCCACTTGGTGATGGCACACTTAGGGTAGTGTGCCCATCAGATAAAAACTAATCTGATGAGTCAGGTGTTTGTTGAACCCAGTCTGGTTTGGTTTGCTCTCCCCAAATCTGTTTCTAACTTTCCAGCACCAAAACATTTAATCAGTTTATAAAAATCAAAAAACAGATAGGATCTATTATTTATTCACTGTATGGAAACAGATGTAATTGATATGACCATGAAGAAATACTTGCAAAATTGCAAGCCATGACAAATATCTTTCCATTTTATCATTAAATATCATTCCTCTCCTAGTAAAAAGGGCTTCCCTTCTATAATCTTAATCCTGGCAGAACAAATTACCACCATGGCTGGAAATTGAATAATGGCTGTGATTCACTTTCAGTATAGCCACCTGTGTTGACAAAGTACTTGGTGATATTATTAAGCCCTACTCTGAATCCTGCTTGATTTCCATACCATCAGTTGAAATTACTATGTCTGTAGAAATTAATAAAAGAATAATGATAGGGCTTAAGTGGATAAATGTCCAGTTGCCTTCCATATTAAAGTCAGAGGTTAACCATCAGCCTTTAAGTTTATTTTTAAAAAAACACCTGGAAGAAAGAAAGTTTAGTATCCTATAGAAAGTATGACAGTATCTGCACCATTTGCGTCTTGGCGGTGATTCTTCCAGGATTGGTTTAATATGATTTGAGGTGGTCAATTAAATAATCTCTTCCATTGTTCTGGCTGAATAATGATTTGATTTTCCAAGCCTACTAACCCATTATTTTAATTAGCATTAAATTCATAAAAAAAGAAAACCTAAATAGGCTTTAAAGGGTCTTAAAAACCCTGAAATAAATACCACAGATGCAATCATCAGAAGGAAAGACAATAATAACTCTCATTTGGGTAATAAAGTAGAACTGCGTTCACGGAAAATAATTAGAGTAATAAACCCGCACTTTAGATGTATTTGGAAGTGTTTGAATTCTACTTTGATTACCGCTACCTTTCGGAAGATACTTGGAAATGGAGTTGACAAGGAAGGTATTTATTGATTTACTCAGTCCATCTATGAAGTTCTCCTAGAAGCAGCACTCTAGAGTGAATTAGAAAACACCAAAAGACTCTAGTAGACTAAAGACAAAAATACAAAAAAAAAAAATTAAATATCATCTGTATTTGGAAAAAGATATTCAGAGGAAATCTCCTAATCCAAAGAAGATATTTCAATGTTGGAGGAATATAAAGCACACAGTAAAGTGAAAGTATGGTTTATTTACACATTTAAATATTTATTACTGCAGCTATTATCCAAGGGAAAGCATAGAATATGGAGAATATAGGGAAGGAAACGGATACAGCCTAGAGCAATGATAAGTAAGTAATAACATTATCACAAATTTTTAATGTGTTGTCCACATTTATTTTCTCATTCCCTATTGACTTTTGGCAAACTTCAAACCTTTAGTTTAAAGTGTTTGTTACTTTCTCCTGATTTTTACTATTATAAATAATGCTATAATAAACATTATTTTACCTAAGTATCTATGCACATTTTAAATGTTTCTTTTATAAGAAGATAAATCCTTAGAAAGGTTGAGATAACATAAGCACATCTATGCAGGCATAGAATAGACAGGTAAGCTTATAAAAAGCAGCAGACCTCAATTTCACTTTGAATGTTTAATAAGGATTCCATGAATCAAGAGATTTCTGTAGGAAGGATACCAAATGGTAGGGCTTCCCGAATCAGATCGGCAAATAGTCATGTAGTAAGAACGCTGATTCGGTCAATTTCCCCACCAAACAGAACCTGTGCAGAAAACCCATGTGCAAGAGGTCTGCTAGGGAATGCTGTCAGTAACAATACCTGTGAGGGAGTGAGGGCAAGAGGATTGGGCATGGAGAGAAGATCAACTCTCATACAGTTGCACAGAGGCCTCAGTTTATTTCATAGCGAGCTCTAAAGTTGGGATAGCCCTTCAGAGTTGTTCTGAATTGAGACAAGGCATCTGAGCCTTGGTATCTCTGCATGGATCAGTTATGGGAATGGGACAACATCTTGGTCCAGGCTGCTCCTGCCTTTGGTCTGGTTGAAAGGACAGCAGCCACCAAACCTCTAAACAGCTGGAGGATTCAGTTCTCAAGGGGAGATCAAGGGGGTCCCACAGCATCCATTATAAACAACAGCCCTCAACCTTCTCTCAACCAGTACACCATTGAGGGCTGACGTTCAGTGTCCAGGCATAATTTTTGTATGTTTATTATGTTCTTTCTTTCCAATGATCTCCTTCCCTTCCCCCTTCCATTTTCTAGCTTCTGAGCTCTGTTTTGTTGAAGATTCTAATATCTAAAAGAGACTTTGTTTCCAAATCAGAGTTCTCTGATGTAAAGAATGTTAAATTAACTCCCAAGCGTTATTATTGCCCAAAGTTCCCTTCTTAAGCACTACTTTAACTCGTATAGCACATCTACATAACTTCAGAAAGAAGAAAATGAAATGTATTGTACATCTTGGTGTTAGTTGTTACTTTATTTTTTTTTTCTAAGAATCTTACTGCTAGAGTTTTGCTCCTGTTTTTTAATTTGTTTTTAAACCTAGGTTTGAGTTTCAGAAATGGCTATGATGAGAATTAGACATTGTTTGAAAGTTTAACCTTTTCAAATATGCTTAGTGTTTAAAAACAAAACAACACTTGTGAATGCAGTGCTATTTTCTAGATAGTCCTAAAATTAAGAAACAATCAAATAAAACTCAGCAGTACCTCAAAAGGAAAACACAAAGGAAATCAAAGAGTAGTTAAATATAAATACCAATTTGTATTAGTATTCTGTTACATATAAATAATCATTCCATAAATCTTTTCAAACACTTATTAAAAGGATTTGTAAATTATGAGATCATTAGTATATAATGCAATGTTTTAAATATCAGCATTCTTTCTAGACTCATGTCATGTGATGGCATACTAATTTGTATAACAGGAGAAAAAATATCATATTACATTCATGACTTTGAACCTTACACATAAATATTAATGAAGAGTCTCTCTGTTTCTTTCCATTCAGAAAACCAATATTTACTTTACTTCTACTTACTTAGAAAACAGGACACCATCCATTGTCACCCTCATCAACGAAAGCATTTATTAAACACTCGTATAATGGTTTTCTTTGGGGATCATCTAATACAGGGCTCAAGTTTGTTCGCCATGGCACTGTTTGATGCAGGAAAAATTGCAAAACCACAGCCTACCACGCCCATGACAAATACATGCATCCTTATGTAATGGGACTCTCTACACTTCAGAGCTTACGCCAAGCCCTTCACCATCATTATTATATTAATAACCAATGATTGTGATTTTTACATATCTTAAAGAGGCATTTGAAAAGCATTAGCTAGGCAATTACTAGTCCCTAGAATAAAATAGCTAGAAGGGGATTGACCAGTATCTGATGAAGACATCCTAACTCTATGCCCAGTGACTCAGTCTTTTTCTTTTACATTGAGATATAATTGACATGTAACATTATATTAGTTCCAGGTGTACAGCATTATCATTCAGCATTTGCTTATTTTGCAAAATGATCACCACACTAAGTCTAGTTAACGTATATCACCTCACATAGTTACATTTTTTTTCTTGTGATGAGAACTTTTAAGATCTACTTTGTTACCAACTTCCAAATATACAATTCAGTATTATTAACTGCAGTCACTATGTTATACATTTAATTCCAGGGCTTATTTATTTTATAACTGGAAGTTTGTATCTTTTGACTCCTTCACCCATCTTGCCCCTGCCCCCACCTCTGAAGCCACTGACGCAGTTTTTGACTTTATTGAAACCTCTTATTCATTGACCACATTAACGTCTCATTATCTTTCAACTCCTTTCAGGTAACACCATCCTTCTTATTAAATACCGATTTCACAGTCTATCATCATCTATATTCTTTTCAAATACTCTCAATTTCCTCACCCTTTATTTCCATCATTTTCTGTGGAGAAAATTCCAACCTGAGATGATTCCTACCTGCCATATTTTTGCCAGCATCGTGCACCCGTACAAGAAAAACTACACAGCCACTCTCTAGCTGCTCTCTGATTTAAAGTTCACATCCACCAATAATTGGCATTCAGGACTGTTTCCCCATTTCTAAATTTCCCCAAAACCTAATATTCCTAAGCACCTTTTCTTAAACAACCCACCCGTTTTTTACTCTCACCTTCAACTGATGATCAATTCTCACTCTATACTTCTTTGAGAAGATAATAATCATCAAATGTGCTGATAATCCTTCATGTTCTTGCCACTGAAGTTAGAAATCTCCTTGCATCTCGAAACATGTTTCGTTTTCTCCTTTCCTGTTAGAATAGAAGCGATATCCATCTTTTTTTGTGTCAAATGCCAGTCCTTTCTGCTGTGCTCTGAGCCCTCCCTTCCTACCCTGACCAAGAACTTTACTACTTAATATTCTACTCAAAGATTTCCTTTCCTGAAATCTCTCACTGTCTTCTGAGTCATTCCCATTGTTCTCATAAGCATATACCATGCCCTAAGGAACTATGTTCATTAACACAACAGCAAAAAACAAAAAACAAAAAACAAAAAAAAACTTTATCCCTTGTCTCCTTTCAAATATTTCATTTTCCAGCTCTGTCTCCAGATAAATCTTCTTAAATGTGTTGTCTTGATTCGCTAACACCTTCTATTGACTTTTTGACTCAATCCAACCTAGTTTCTATCTCCATCATCCCGTCAAACCATGGTTTTCAAAATACCAATTACCCCTGTGTTTCCAAATTGAAAGGGACCTTTTCTATCTTAAAGTAACTAAATCTCTGATCAAAAATTAAAGGTTGACTATTTTATTTTGCTGGAAGACTCCTCACTCTTTGCTTCTATGACACCGCATTTTTCTGTTTTTCCTTATTCCTCTGTTTCTATTTCTCTATTAGCCCATCAATAGTTGTGTTTCTGTGGCCATGGACCTCGTCCTCTATTTGTTTCCTTCTGTACTCTCTTTCTGATTATATGATATTATTCCATAGTTTTAAATGCCATCATATTATGATAGTTCATAAACTTATATTTCTACCCAAAATATCTCTTCTGAGTTTTATGATAATCTATTCAACCTACTATTTAACATTTCCAGTTATATATCTCACAGATACCTCATCACCTTGCCTGTTCAAAATGAAACGCATGGTTCACAGCATTGTACCACCATCAATCCGCAAACAGATCTTCCTCCCTCTAAGGAAATAATGAACATTATCATTTTTCTGGTTCTTGACGTCAGAAACCTAGCAGTCACGTTCCTCATAATTTACACATCCATTTGACCAAAATATCTGCCATTCTTCCTTTTCAATATGCCTGGTCCATCCACTTCTTTCCGTCTAGTCTGCCTCCACCTAAGTATAGTCGCCATGAATACTTGTTTCTCTTCCCAAGAGTAATATTTTTGCCACATAAATTGGATCATGATACTGCCCAGCATAAAGCCCTTCAACAACTTCCCATTGTATTTGTAATGAAATTCTAAATTTTTCCTGTTTTTTCATAAATATATACGCATGCTTTGAAGACATTTTAGTCTCAACACACCCTGTGAATAGCCTTCAATATCCAACTCCATTTTGATTTTTAGCATCCCCTCTGGGCTCACTCTGCTCCAACCACACCAATTTTCATTCATTTCCTCAATCTGCTTTCCCACCTCATGGTCTTTTCAAACTGTATTAAGAATATTTCCCCCTCCCCACCCCCAGGCTGATTTTTGCATAGCTTGCTCTATCCCACACATCATATCTCAGTTTAAATGTCATTTCTCCTTCTAAATATAAACTATCTATCTAAAATATATTCCCTTGGGGGGAACCTGGGTGTCTCAATTGGTTGAGCATTCGACTTTGGCTCAGGTCATAATCTCACTGCTCATGAATTTGAGCCCCGTATCGGGCTCTGTGCTGACAGCTCGGAGCTTGGAGCCTGCTTCAGATCCTGTCTCTCTGCCCCTGCCCTGCTCGCTCGCTCTCTCTCTCTCTCTCTCTCTCTCTCTCAAATATAAAATAAAACATGAACAAAAATTTTTTAAATATATTCCCTTGGTTTATGATCTAGCTCAAAAATTTGTTCATTAAAAATCTCACTGAATTTTTTATTCATCTTATGTTTACTTGTTTTTGTTTCATTCCTTTTTTATCATTTTCCACTAACATATAAGTACTATGAGTGCAGCAATTGTGTCAATTTCTTTCAGCACTGTAACCCCAGTCCCATAATTCCTTACCTCATATATACCATGCATTTAGTTAAATAAATAACTATTATCTGACTGTTATATATATTATGATAATCTATATACTATAGGTTTTAGTCCATCTTAGCCAGTAGTATGGAATACCATAGACTGGGTGGGTTATAAACAGCAGAAATTACTTTTCCATAGTTCTGGAGATTGAGAAGTCCAAGATCAAGGGGACGGCAAATTCAGTGTTCAGTAAGAACCTGCTTCCTGGTTCATACATGGCCATCTTCTCACATGTGTTCTCACATGTCAGAGAGTGGCAGTCAGCTCTGGGGACTCTTTTATAAGGTCACTAATCCCATTCAAAAGGACTCTGCCTTCATGACACAGTCACCTCCCAAACTCTCACATCTAAGTACCATGATATTGAGGATTAGGTTTAAGCCTATTAATTTGAGAGAGACACAACATTTAGTGTATATTCTATATACACTAAATATCCTTAGTGTCTGTCATAACGTGGAACGTTTCCATGGATGGTACAGGATAGGATGTTTGGTGCACATGAATAACTATCACTTTTCCTATTTCAATGAATAATATGAAATTTTATATAACAAATTATAGTTTATGTAATTATGTGTATTAGTAACTTATTTATTATATGAATAAGTATATAAATAAATATTTATTTTAATATGCTTAGGAAAAAATATAGATTGCTTCTGAAACCCATGACTTTACAGATAAAAGTCAGGAGATATCATTATTCCTCAATTTAAAGTAAACCATCAAATAAGTTACAATGTAGGTAAAGAGCAGTCAGGTGTAGATTTTGAGAGTAGCATATGTATTTTTGAAGTCTGAGGAATATGGTCTTCGATAAGATGCTATCATAAACTTGATGCTATCGTAAATCCACTTAGCTGAGGAGAAAATGGGTAATTAAAGGTCTAGCGCAAAAGTTTCTAGCCTGCTTTGGTAGATTATATAATTTTACATAGCATTCACTGCCCAGCCTATTCAAGTCAGGCTTGGGCACGCGACTCGCTTTGAAGGATGAAAACGGGATGTAAGTTATGGGTTTAAAAGAAGCTGTAAAGGCCAGAACATCACTACCATGTTCTCGTCTTACCCTTTGCCATGACAGCAGGCAGCTTTCCAGACGGAGGCTGCGTTATCAGCTCAAGCCCCCAAATGAGGTTAACACGGAAGAGCACTGTAGCTTGTGAAGTATCTAAAACTTCGCTCTACTTGCAAAATGACAAATTAGCCGATAGCATCACACAATGCTGGCAAAAGGTACAGAGCCGTTGGATCAGAGGCAAAGGAATTTATTACTTGCAGTAATAACAACAGCAACATTATTATCTTTGTTCAAGTTCCCTAGGTGTCCATTCTCACTGGGTGACACAAAGAAGACGGGAAATGCTTGCACACCTGCTGGGGTATTTGACAGGAGAGGAACCACTCACTTAGGGCACCCGGATCTTTATAATGGTCTAACATTTGTACCAGAGAAAGACATTAGTTTTATAGTTCTGGACAGTAAAGAAGCCTGCCCTTTTCTCTAGAGAGACACGTATCTCAATCTTCCAAGATTGTTAGCTATACATTCTTGAAAAGATATAAAAGAATAAATGCAGTCCGTGTCTATTGCCAGACTTGCAAAAATGCAAAAGGCCTGTGCATAATTATCGCTTAGCATAGTCAAGTGATAATGGATATGTAGCATGAACGAGAATTAAATCCTTATTATTGATGGCCCCTGAAATTTGCGGATCATGTCTAACCATTACATAATCTAAACTACTTCAAACAGTATACTTAGATCTGTTGATTTTATAGGAATCTATCCATCAAATTCAGGAATTCCAAAAACCTCCATAAAAACCGTAAGAAAAGTTTTGTGTATGTCTGTATCCAAACACTTATTTTTCTTTAGGTAAAAGTTCACAGCATTTATCAGATTCTGAAGAGTTATGACCCCCCAAAATTCTAAAACAGTCCAGGAAATATATTTGATCATCCTCAAGTATAGACATTTTGACTTTTCATTTATGTTGAATCAGAAAGAGGGTGAATTTTTTTAAATGCAAAAGGAAGTATATATATGTGTGCTAAGAAGATGAAAAGTCCAACTGGAAACTAGAAATTTTCCTATTAATAAAAACATTTCTGATTAATTCATGTCAATATCAGAATATTTTCTAATACCCAACAGTCCATAAAATGTTTACGCGCTTTGTTTGGAACATGAATGTCTCTTCAACCTCTCCCATAATGTTCATTTGGGTTATATTTTTCTCTTTCTAAAAATATTTGTAATTATACAAACCGCTTATAAAATAAATATTGAAATACAATAATATAAGCCAAGGATTCTTTATATGCATGAAGGACAACCAATTCTCTTCAATTTATTTGGATTGTAGTCAGATTTTTCAGTGAAATGGTGCTGAGTAGAAGGACCTCTCTTTAAATCTGGAGGTATTTTAATAAAGTTAAAGAGTCATTGGGACATCTGGGTGGTTCAGTCGGTTGGGCGTCAGACTTCAGCTCAGATCATGATCTCAGGGTTTGTGAGTTTGAGCCCCACATCAGGCTCTGTGCTGACAGCAGCCTGAAACCTACTTCAGATTCAGAGTCTCCCTCTCTCTCTGCCCTTCCCCTGCTCGTGCTCTCTCTCTCTCTTATCTCAAAAATAATAAACATTAATTTTTTTAAACTAACATAGCACCCATAGAAATGACATTTTTTACTTACTGACCTTTGATTAATAGATAAGTATGTGTTTGTGTGCGTGTGTGTGCACGTGAGAGGTGGGTGGTGAGGAGAGGGAGAGAGAGAGAATTAGGAGAAGGACAGAGCAGAGTGAATCTGGAGTTAGAGGGACAAGCCAAGTCAAAGTCAATTAGGAAAAGTGGAGATTGGCTCTTAACTACAGAGAACAAACTGAGGATTGATGGGGGAGGGGAGAGGGGAAAGTGGGTGATGGGCATTGAGAAGGGCACATGGGATGAGCGCTGGGAGTTGTATAGAAGCAAATTTGACAATAAATTATATTACAGAAAAAAAGATAAAGCAAAAAAAAGGAAAGAAGAAAGAAAGAAAGAAAGAAAAAGAAAGAAAGAAAAAGAAAGAAAGAAAGAAAGAAAGAAAGAAAGAAAGAAAGAAATTCAGTAAGAGAAGTGCATTAAGTGACTACAAAGGGCCTGAGGGTAGACTGCCATGACGGGAATGAGGCTACGCTGGGCTCTTAGGTAGCCGATTTGGAGCTAGCATGGCTAGGAAGGACCTCTGCGAGGAGATTTGGTTATTTTCTGAGACAGCCCTGGTCTCTCTGACTCTTAACCCTTGCTGTTGGGTACGTTGGACCCTGGTTTTGGAACACCAAAACTAGGGAAAAGAGTGTAAATCAGGGGATTCTAACATGGAGTTCTGATATTTGGAAAATAATTTAACATCTTTGTGTTTATGAACTTCTAACTGAAATTGAGCGTTTTATTCAAAGGGAGTATAGGAAAGAAACTACAAAAAAGTATTAATATTAGCAGTACCTGTGTTTGTCACCAATACAAATAAGACATTTTTTTTATATTGCAGTATAGTTGTTGCATCTATCTTGAAGTATCTTCTTTATACATGACCACTTAGAAATTATGGCGGCTGTTAAACTCACTGATATATATTATTTAACGTTAATAAATAAATAAATAGTATTATTTTATGGAAACTGATTTCTTAAATAACAATAATATTTATATAATTGGCTTCCTCTGTAACTTTGCAATGTTTTGTATCATTACTTTAAAAATTTTATTCTGGGTGGGGGGGGTGCCTGGGTGGCTCAGTCTGTTAAGCAGCCCACTTCAGCTCAGGTCATGATCTCCCCATTCCTGAATTTGAGCCCCACAGGGGGCTCTGTGCTGACAGCTAGGAGCCTGTAGCCTGCTTTGGATTCTGTGTCTCCCTCTCTCTCTGCCCTTCCCCAGCTTGCACTCTCTCTCTCAAAAATAAATAAACATTTAAAAATAATTTTAAAAAGAACCTCTGATATATATAAGATTTCAAACTATTCAAAAAAAAAACAAACCTTAATTCTAAGACCTGGATTGTTTTTATTTTCTGAATTCATAAGAAATAGCTTCTGAATTGGCAGTAAAAGCTTAACCTTGAAAAATGCATTCTGATAAATGTTGAAAATTCCAAATTTATTTTTGTCAAAAGAACACGCTCTTTTTACATATGCACAAATAAAATTAGCAGTGAATATTTTCAAAAGCATTGACAATCTGAATAGTGCTCGTAATTACATCAATACACGCTGTGTAAAGAAGCTTGGATTAGGAATTCAATATTTAGCAGTCCCATTTCTACTTCTAATAAGTTTATTCCCTGGGCCTTGGGTTTTTCACCTGAATATACTGGGCTGGGTGATGTCAAAGGCATCTTCCAATTCTATGATTTGGTACTTTTAGTATTTATCTAAAAAAAGAAAAGAAAAAAAATCTGATTTCAATTAAATAGCACAATGGGCAAAAATAGGGTTAAAGAACTTTCCATTTGACATAAAATAACCAGTTTGATTCAAATAGGGAAATATATATATACATACCTTTTTTGGTTAACATAAATTCACAGCTGCAGAGACTGATCTTTCTTAATCACATACTCAATCTACAGGTTGATTTAGTGTCATATCAGGTTAACTCATAGAAAACAGCAACTTTCCAAGAAGTTGCCTTTGCTCTGCAGAGATAGACAATTCCTTTCAGAAAGACCTTTCCTGAGTTCAGTTGTTTGTGGAATTAGTATTATGGTTCACCTATGTCAAATAGACATTTCTCACAGTTGCAACATCAATTTGCCATTCTAATTAAATAACCCCTTAAAAAAAAAAACTAAGCTCATGGGCTGAAGCTGATTAAAGAATAGCACTAAACTTTACCTATTACTTGAGCTTTAAGATACATGTTGATGAAAACTGCAATTCAAATAGTAAGTCAGGTCTCTGTCGTGCCTCCTTCTCCATGTTGCCAAAATTAAAAATTGTTCCTCAGAAATATCATGACACAGAGCATTTACAGACTGACCTAGATAGGCAATCTAAAAAACCATCAAAGAAAGGATGGAAAAAGAATTTTAAGAAAGCAGTTGAAACATTTTCCTTCTAAAATTGACAAGAATCAATGTTATCCAAATGAAAGGCTTCAAAACCTGTTAGGAAAACAAGATGGAGAGAAATGCAGTTAATGTATCTAAAATTGTAAAATTGTTTTAAAAAGTGCCTTTCTTATTACATCCAAATGCAATTTTCAAGACACAGGCATTGTAACATGACTCCGCGTGCCTCGCTGTGTATACAATAAAGCAGCAAAATTAATCCCTTCCCCTGGCGACCTCTGGAAATGAAAACCCATTATAGTAATAATATTTGTACTTAGGTCTTGATGTTTCTGTGCTGAATTTGAATGCCATGAAATAATTATATATAGTGGTTGGTGGGGACTTATGTGCAGATAATTATATAAATAATCCTCTTTCCATAGGTGCAAGGTGACTTTTTAGATCAGGTAGAAACTAGTTGCAACCTAATAAAACTCGTAATAAATTTCTTTACTGCTAAAGCATGATTTTGACTATCCCAAAGGTTGGTTAGAGATAGTTACTTTTCACAGGAATCCAATGGCAGAATTTGACTAGAAGCCATGCAATTTTGAGGCCTTTGGCCACCAAGTTACATGCCAGATCCTACCCTCAAGATATAGAAGCATCCACTTGACTCATGAACATCCTTGATAGGGTTAAGAATCTTACAGAGTTGCTCTACTTTGAAAAGGAAAGTAACCTACAATTTTTATGAAGACAGTCTTTGTAAAATTAATGTTTTAAAACACGGTACATTTCTCATATATAAGAGGTTTCCTTCTGGAACCTAAACACTAAACCCCCTTGTTGACTCACTCAAGCTACTTTCTATTTCCCCTTTGCCATAATAACTTTTTTTTTTAACCTGTTCAGTGAAAGGTTCTTAGACTCTTCACACAATCTATGGGGAAAAAAAAGATTCTACCCTGTGTGTTGTCTTCTTTTTCTTATTTTTACTTGTTAAAAAAAAATCTCATTACAAATTAGCCTTTGCACCTTCTATTGACCAGAATACTCACTTTAAAAGTAACTAGTTATATTCCAGTATAATACATTGTCTTTCCCAAGCCGTGGTCTACTTGGCAGCATTTTCTATGTAAACCTCCTGCTTTCTTAAAATTATGTGTTCCTCTATTTTCCATAAATATTCAATACTTATTTGTTGAATGAATGAATGAATGAATGGTTTCACTCTCCTCTTTTACCTTCTCTCTTTTTACATGTTCCTTCCCTGTCTTCTGATGAACACCCATGGTTTTAACGTTTTCCTTTATACATGATGCTTGATTATCTTGTTGTTTCCTCTCCAGGCTTCTTTACCAAATTCCAGATCCTTAAGTTCTAATGCCTGTTAAAAATCCTTT
This sequence comes from Prionailurus viverrinus, assembly GCF_022837055.1. Classification (NCBI taxonomy): domain Eukaryota; kingdom Metazoa; phylum Chordata; class Mammalia; order Carnivora; family Felidae; genus Prionailurus; species Prionailurus viverrinus. Next base: position 25,806,088 of record NC_062578.1, read on the forward strand.
ATATAATTTCATAACTAGTGGATTAATTTCAATGTCTCCTGATCATCATAACCCCAAATAATCTCTACCTTTTCTATTTTTGTTAAGGAAATTAATATCATCTCAGCCATTCAAGCTCAATATCCCAGTTTTATTCTGAACTTTCCACTTTCCATTCAGAAATGCAGTATTGAAGATTCTGCTTCTGTTTTTTTCTCCTGTATTTATTTTCACTGCCAACACGGTAGTTCAGGTCAACTGTAAATTCTCTCTGAGTCTTCATCTAATTGCATACTCAGTCACTTCTCTAAATCCCTGGTGCAAAACCCTACATATAGCATAATGTAATTACTCAACAAGAAATGTATGAAATTAATGAGTTTTCCTGCATTGGCCTCAGTCTTTTCCAAACAACCTCTAATAGATTATTTTGCTAAAAATACAGCTCTGATAATGCTGTTCTCCAGCCAACAATAAAACCAAACATTGCAATAATTCTGTACTTTTTAAAGAGCATAATCCCTAACTATTTTGTCTGGTATTTAACAATATTTCTCAATACGAACTCTGTTTTCAGAACTTTAATCCTATTTGCTTTGCTCTCCATTTCTGAACTACTGCTATTAACTTGTTTAACATTTCAATCCCTGCCAAGACTGGAACTCTTACCAAAATCTTGCCAACCTTTTTCAGACCTTAGAACTTTGATTCTGGGTCTAAGGCAAGTTTGCACAATTCCTAAAGAAGATGTACGACTAGCATCGACTCCCTAACTCACAGCTGGAGCTCCTGACACCTTACTGCATAAATTTCCTGCTATTTATATGCACCACAACTGGAAATTGCCATATTGCCATAAAATTTGAATATCAAAGTGTGCTTGTCCACCAAATTGAACTTTGCTTTCAGCACACGGAATAAATTAGCCTCCCCCAAGAGGGTGAATGCAATCCCAGGTCTTACCTCTACACTGCTTGCCTATCCTACTATGATTGACTATGTCTGCCGATATCTTTTTTTTTTTCTGCTAAAATATCCTGGAACATATTTCATTTGATTCTTATAAAAATATCACAAGCCTCCATGAACTTATGGGACTAGAAGCTTATTAAGCATGAAGAATGTGATTTGGTCTTTAATGCACCTCTCACCATAATTCATATATTGTCTCACATAAAGAAGATACTCAAACATTTATCAAATGAGTCTTGTACCCCTCTCATCACCTGTTTTTACCCCTGCCAACCAAACCCAGATTAGAAGGGTCTTTTGGCTCTTGACTTAGAGAGGAATTTGCTATGACTGACTACTCTGGTCATGATTGGTCCTTACAGAAAATATGTCCTAAAGTAACTTCGATATGAAGAAATGAAGATTTAAATCTCTTGAAAGTTATAGAAAAGACTTATTGATGAACTTTGACATTTTGATGAATTTTGAGAATACATGTGTCTGTCATAAGACACTGTAAAGTTGCTCAATGCTTTATTTTAAATTTGGGGACATTTTTATGCTTCTGCAACATTCTTTAGGGACTGTACAGTTAGGTGTTTTTTTTTCTCTTACTTGAAAAGCAAAACAAAAATATCACAGAATTTTAGAGAAAATAAAATTTTGCAGCAGGCAAGCTCAAATCTTTCTTTGCCAAAAAGAAAACTGACACACAGAAGTAGAGTGACTTCCAAGGCCAACCAAGCTAGAATATAAACAGCTGTAAGGAGTGGGGGGAGGGTGCTTGGGTGGTCAGTTGGTTAAGCATCTGACTTTGGCTCAGGTTATCATCTCGCAGCTCATGGATTTGAGCCCAGCCTCGGGCTCTGTGCTGACAGCTCGGAGCCTGGAGCCTGTTTCAGATTCTGTGTCTCCCTCTCTCTGCCCCTCCCCCACTCGTGCTCTGTCTCTCTCTACCTCAAAAGTAAAAATAAACATTAAAAAAACCTAAAGAGCTGTAAGAAGAAATTGGGTCAGAAAAGAGAATGCATTTTGAGAAAAGTTCTTGAAATAGATATTGTTAATTTCCCTCCCATCTTCATTCTCTTTCTTCCAAAAGCAATACATGCACACCCAACTAAAGACTGCATTTTGAAGTGTCTCTTATAATAGGTGTGGCCATGTGATTAAAAAGCTTGTGTTTCCTTTCCCTTTTTACACCTTCCCATCATTTGGAATACAGACCTACTTCAAACTGAAAATGTTAGAGCAGCAAGATAGAAAGAAACAGGGAGCCTCCGTGGACTTGTTTAGAGCTGCCTGCTTACCCCGGATTGCCTCCTTTTATCTGGACTGTTCCGTGAGGAATAATCTTGTCAATGTTGGAACCACAATATTTGGATCTCTTTGTTATTGCCTCTTAGCCTACACCCCGATACAGTCTTCAGGCCAGTTTTGCAGACAAACAGAACATGGAACTTTAGAGGTAAATGGGACCTTAAGGAATTCCTGGCCCAATCACTGCTAGTTGATAGATGCACAGTTAGGTAGAGTGTTTCCTTGAGTACCTGCACCCTACATTCAAAGGAAACATCTTAGCAACTGATTATCTCAAAGTTGAGTTGTCATGTTTTTCTCCACTGAAGCATCATGTTAAAATTTTATGTCAATGAGAGCAGCAAACACAAGTGTCAGAGAAATTTATGTGTTAGTACTACCGGCTACTCCTCGGAAGCATATAAAACTTTTCTTCCAAATTTTAGTTATTAATTTCTCGGTACTATTCATTCATTGAGATATTTGCTCACAAAGAGTTAATGAATAATTACCACTCATCAGGAACTGTGTTTAATGAATGAGATAGCCGATGCTCTTCTTTTCATATCTGAGAAAAAACACAATCCTTAAAAATAAAGTAGCAAGCCTAGATACCATTATCAAAGGGAAGCACAGGGTGGTATTGAAGTAAGAAACAAGGGAACCCAATGTAGCTGGTGTTGAGAATGCTAAACACTTTGTTTTAAACTTGTTTTAGGTACAGATCTGTTGTAATGTTCTCCTATGTTTTCCTCTATTATGGAAAATCAATTCAACATTTTGAGAGCACGGGGAAGAATGGAAAGACAAGACATCATCTTTCATGGTGTGGGGAAAGGAATCACAGCTTTGGAGAACAGCAAGGGGATTTCATACACCTCTTTATTTGTAGGGCAGGATGGGAGGTGGAGAGAATAATTGAAGCCCAAACCAGAAGCTGGAGAGGGAAACGCAGAAAAAGGCGTTTTAAGTTGTCTATCCAAAGAATCATACCTCAACTGGCCCTTTCTGGGTTAAATAAGCACAACTGTTTAATGCTTTGAGTGCGTGATTGCCATAACTTTTAGGGTTATTGGAAAAATGAAATGATGTGTGAGTGTGTGTGTATGCTCACGCATGCATATGTAAATGAATCTTATGGAGAATGTGGCCATTATTATGTAGTAAACTGACTAAATTTATAGATTAAAACTTGACTTCAGTAATTTTAAATAACTTATCATAATGAGTTTTATATTCTTAGACTTGAAAATTCGGTGAAACATTGAGTTAAAATGTGACTAAAGGCATCTATTACCTAAATGTTGGCTTTGACTCTTGAACTCTACTTATCTCTAAATTAATAATAACAGTAACATTAAGGGAGGGGTGTCTGGGTGGCTCAGTACATTAGGTGTCTGACTCTTCGTTTCGGTTCAGCTCATATTCTCATGGTTCATGAGTTTGAGCCTGCCCCCACCCCCCATCCCAGCCGCATTGGGTTCTGCGTTGACAGCATGGAGCCTGCATGGGATTCTTTCTCTCTCTCCTCCTCTCTCCATCCATCCCCCACTCACTCTCTCTCTCTTAAAATAAACAAACAAACAAACAAACATTTAAAAAATAACAATACGGGAGAGGGGAGAGGAGAAGCCAGTAGTCTTTCATGCTCCTCCCTTTAAATTCATTCCTGTGCCTGTATTGTAGAATGGTACGTAAAACTGAAAGAAAAAAAAAAGGACAGATGGTAAATCAGAACCCAACATAAGCTTGCAGAGTATCCACTGAGAGGAAAATGCTTTATAATTGGTAAATACAATAATGAAATATGTTAATTCCTATCACAAGGATTTCACAAGGATTTCAAGGCCCATCTGTGTGAAACAAATATCACCAATGAAGATGTTTTCCCGCCTGGATTATCAGAGGATCAAATAGTGATTTTTGACCACATTTGAGAAATGAGCCATATGCTAACAAGTCTTTCACTTTTCAGAGGCAGCAGCGTGTTATGTAGACAGATTTCCAGAAAGAATAGAGAAGGTTGCTTTCAGGCAACCTCATCATTCCTACTATTTTATTTTTCGAAGTCTTTTCCCTAGTCTTACATGGGTTGTTCTATCTTCTTGCTTACCACAGTTTAAGAGGTACTGTTGAAACTCTCTAGAATTACATCGTTAGCTCATTGTTTCCTGTTTTAAAAGAGTGCTAATGCGGCTGGTGTATCTGTCTTCTCATATCAACTTCTCTCCTCCTTTATTTTCCTTTAAAATATTTCTGGAAGTCTAGGAAATCTCCAACTCTTTGACGAGTGGGGGGGCAGGAGGGAGACACTTTGCAACACAAGTAAAGGTATATTTTGAAATACAGCATTGCGCATTCAAAGACTGTCAGTAAATATGCAAAAAAAAAATTCTGCTTGTTAGGGTGCATGTTTTGTGCAGAAAATGCTACAGTAGGTGGACCATGTTCTCGACTGATGGAAAACATGTACCTGCTTACAGCTATGAGTCCAAAGGCCCAATTTGCTAAAAATTAGTGATCCATCAGATTGATGGGCATAAAGCAATCTGCACTGTTGGTGCCTTGAAATTTCTTGCATCAGTCACCAGATCATGATTTACTAATAGGGTTTCAGGGCTTGCAAAATAGCACAACTCTAACCACATATTAATATTTAATCTGGCATTTTAAGTGCACCTAACAAAAGACCCCAGAGCTGCTGACAGAACCCTAAATTGTGAATTTCTTAAAAAGGAATTGAGCAGGTCCATAGTGATTTCATAAAGTAAAAAAAAAAAAAAGAAAGAAAGAAAAAGGAAAATAAATGGGTTCCAACATTTCTTATGTAGACCTCACAAGCATGGCTCTCATTTTTCTTAAAACTATTTATCATGCATTTTTAGATGCTTTATTAGAGAATCACAAGGCTGTTTCTGGCGACCGGCTGCAAAATCCACAATTAGATGACAGCAGATGCATTTCGGTTAATAAATTTTATATTAGACAATTTGCTCCTAAAATAATTCATTGGCACTTCCAAAATGTTGCTAAATGAGAGAAGATCTAGCCTATAAATCACTTGAATCACCTTATTACATGCTTTTAAGCAACTGTATCTGTTCTGAAGTAGTAAGTTGAAGAAGGTACTTAGTCGGCAAGTGGGTTTGCTTTGCAATCCTATTTTCAGGGCTCAGGATGACCATTAATGCCAAGTTCCAGAGATATTGAGACCCACTACAAATTAGAGTCCAAATGAAGAGGGACTGACTTAACCTGCCGATGCCATTGAGTACATACAATTATTATATCTAATGTATATGATGAGTGCGTTGAATTAGGTGTTGCATTACTTCCATTTGTGACAAAAATATGCCACCATTTGTGAAAGATCCTCCTGTAATAACAGGATGCCACCTGTAATAACAGAATGTTTATTAGTGTACAAATGAGGGTTATAAATGACGTTTCTTATCTGTGGAACAAAACACAAAAGACAACTTATTAGCAAAAGATGAATTGCTTAGCAAGATCTCAATGAGATGCCAGGTTTGTCATAAAAAAAAAAAGCTTTTTATTTGCACAGACCAATGCCTTTATAATCCATTTAAAATAATATACTTGCCACTAGGTGGCTATTTCTGATCAGATCATTTGACCATTTTAATTACATTTTTAATATCCTGGCTGCATAAACAAAGATAAATTACAAACCCTGTGCAATCTGGCTGCTAGCTCAGGCAGAGTCAGTAATAATATCAGCTTTTGTTTGTGCCTCCTCTAATTAGATTCTGAAATCTAGGCTTTGTCAATCAATAATTTTAATTTTAGAATCGCCTTTTGATCTTTCATTTCATGTTTGTTTGGGAAAATGATCAGTAGGACAAAGCTGATAATTTATGCAGAAACAATCTCTCAGCAGAGCTACATGCACATTCCTCCCCATCAACAGAAGCCTGCAGACGAAGCTTGACACAGGTCTAATTAGCATGCAGATATGTGTCGCCTCATTGGCAATTCAAATTGCTTTTTTATAATGTACCTCAAATTGTGCTACTCAAACATTGTATTTGATTTCCAAAGCCCCCTGGGCATCCCATAATGTCTCCCTTCATCCTGGGTATGAAGCATTTATTGAACAATCTGCTGAGACGGGCTGTCTTTTCGAAAACACCCAAACATCATATCCCTGGAACCAGCTTTTCCTCTTGTCTGAGAGAAACTTGTTCTGCAGAATTCCTTGTGCCCCATTTGGAGGTTTAGAGATGATATGTTACCTCATGAGTTTGCTTCTCCCACGTGGTTGATCTGTAGAGGGCTTCACTTCTGTGGCACTCATTTTTAAAGTGGGGGAGGATGTCTGGTGAGCACACATTAATATGCGGCACATAACCACATCTCTGAATGCCAGTCTTCCATTCTTCATTAAACAAAAATGGCCGGATTGCAAGGATTGTTTGTCCTTTCTCCCACATACATATGCGCACACACTCACACTTGCTCCTCGGGCACACACACATGCACACATCCTTCTCACGCACCTACGCACCCACGCAAGACACCCAGAGCATATCATTGTCAGGACTGAGTTGTGCGTGAAAGTTGCCTGCTGCACATATGACAAATAGGGAGATTCCAGCATACACTGGGGCTGTTTTTTTCCTTTTTTTTTTTTTTTTTTTTTTTTTTGCCATGCAGCAACAAGTGGCAGAATCAATGGTGTACAGTTATTCAGCAATGTAATTCATTTCACTGGCTTTGGCTCCTAGCCAGATCCGCCATCTGTCTCTAGCTCTCCCTCTCCCCCTCTCTCTCCCTCTCCCTCTCTTTTGCTTGAATTTGTCCTACATTTCGTAATATTACGTGCCTGCCATCCTTATCCTATGCCAGAGGTACACCACCAGTCTCACCCCCATTCCGGCGTGGAGTTCTCTGAGTTCGGTGGCACTTGGGATATTCCACGTCAGTGCCATGGGAAGAAAAGGGTAAGCAAAAAGCAGAAGGATTAATGCAAAAATATATACATCTATATATCTGATGTTCTAGTATCCAATTGCTCCTGCTTCAGCCTTTTATCCAAAGCCTTGAGAGGGATCTGCCTCATCCAGGAACTTCTCCTGCTTCGTTAGAGTATCTTCGTTTTCTCTATCAGACGCTGGCACTCCACGCCAGTGCACGGCTCCATGGAATGCCTGCTGTTGGACACTTGCAGACCTCTGCCACCAAACAACCTCCTGCATTGGAAATCGGGGGTCTCCTCCAGGATCTTATGCGTGCTTGCTGTTTGAAGCTGCAGAAAAGTGAATAATCAATTAAGTATTGATTTCTTGTAAGATTTGGTAAATTTCAAAGGCAAGACAAAGAGGATGGCTTAAGGAAACACTGCAGGGACTTGGCGTAAATTAGACAACTAACGGAAGCACAGAATAAAATAACACCTCAACTGAAGATTTCCTTGGAAGAATTAGCACTAGCTATTGGAAGACAATGGTGGATTTAATCAAAACAGCAGGCATGCAAGAATTTTACCCGTGAACCAGAAAAAGGAGCTAATTATAACCACCTTTTTAATGGAGCTAATTTGACTGAATGGATGCAAATGTGCTTTATTTATGGATGAAGAAGCAAGCCTTACTGCAATGATCTTGGGATCATCGTATCTGCTAAGCTTTGCAGCTCCTGTTACCTTCAGTACATTTTTATTTCCGGAGAAGGTATTTATATGTAAACAACAGCTAACCATGCAAAAGATTCATCGGGACAATATACTATGGTATATGAGATATAATCATAATTTTGCAGCCTTTCAGGATTTCCCCTAACTTGGGGGTTTTGCAACCTTTGCGTGCAATGGGTTATGGTAAACAATAAATGAATGATGTTAAACTGTTGTGATTTTTCAATGTGTAATGTATTAACCTTAGCTTTCTTAACATGTTGATTCAGAATTATTTGGCAATTAATCCATTAGGAAAGGAAGGGAATTGTTGGGTGGGGTTTTTTAAATGCATTTGTAGTCTTCTTAGAGATCGGAATGTATAGGTCCCACCAGCCCATGGGCTCTATAATTATAAAAGAATGGTAAAAATTTTTGACAATTTGAGAAATTGGTTTTATAATGGGAACAATGTGTTATGATCAGTAAAAAGAGAATTGTTATGTTTTCTCTGGGAGTAGAATGTTCTTGAGTGGTTAACTCCTCTGTTGCTGATGAGAAGTAAGTATCTTGTAACTGGCAAGAAAGAGGGATTGTAATGACAATGCTTTGTTCCTAGCCATCCTCACATTGCAGGCTGAAGTGCATTTTAAACATTTCCTTCTCTTTCTATTATTTTCTTTCTCTATTTTTCTTCTTTTCATCATTTTTTGCTGTCTTGCAATCTATGTTCCCTGAGCAACCATAGGAACCAAGTTACATTAAGCTTCAACACAAAGACCTTGTAAGAATAATGAATCCTCATTTGCATCGACATTTGTATTCAGATTTGCCAGGCTATAAACTTGGCAGATCAAGCGGAATATTAAGTAGAGGCTTCCATGGTAAATTGTGGCTCTTGAAATTGCTAAACTCCCCCCCTTTTTTTCTATCTGTGGTGGCAGGTGAAGTCTCATGACTACTTGCTTCTTAAGAAGCACATTGGCCCCTTCATCTTTCACTATATGATGTGAATTTCAAGCGGAAGTGGGAAAAACCAGTAGTAGGTATTCTAGCCGAAGGTACAATACGACATGTGACTGGAACATTAACTAAAGGCCAGAGACCACGAGAGAGAAGCATCTTGAAGCAATTGAATGGTGTAGGGAAATTAATTATCATATGTTGGGCTAAGGTTTGATTTTTCTGGCATATTCAAAATATATTGATCTCATAAAAGTTCACACTCATTTTTAAACATTTCTAAAGGTTATATAGCGAGGACCGAGGTAGCTCTTTACTTGTGCAACACTGCCAGTTGGAGTCATCATCGCTGGTCTACTTGTGCCCATTCTTGAAATACTTAAAATGCCTTATTTTAATAAGTCACTATGGATTGACTGACTCAACCCTTAGCTTTGCTTGATTCTGAAGTAGTAAAGTAGGAACAGTCACAATTACTTCTGCGTAAGTTCAGAAATATGACCCATAAGGCCAAATCTACAATACAGTAAACAATGGGGTGAAAAATGTAGACTTTAATTTCCATGTTTGGTCCAATCTATGCAATGCCAAACAAGTGAGTAATTGGAAACATTTGTGCATGACTTAATTTTTCATGCATTATCCCATTGTTTCAGAATCTTATAAACAGAGCCCAAACCTATGACCTGTTAACAAATTCTCACTTCTTGCCATTTTCTTTCTCTTAAGGACCCTTCACGAGTAGGGAGCAATAAAATGTATTAGAAGATCAGCCTTGAAATGAACTTACGATGGACATCTTAACAATGGCTTTTCCCTATTAAATGTGTGGGTTTTTTTTAATTTAAATAGTGTAAATGATGAAATGTAGATTGGGTCTATTCTAAAGATATTCCTTTATGGTATATCATAAAGAATTGTGAGCTTTTAGTAACTACCATAGCAATTGACTTAACTCTTACTTTAATTTGAGGTAAGCTTTAATTGTATGTGGTGAAATGGGAGAATACTTCATGAATGATGTTGGACGCTTTTTGGAAAATGTGCACCAGTAAATATTTAGACTGGAGGATCACATTTCATAACCTTCCATAAACTTATAAAACTATTTATAAGAGCCTTGCCAAAACATGTATATTAGTATGATTTATATTAATATACTACAAGGTGGCATATTCTAAAGTTGGTATTAGATAGTCTTAATAGAACTGGGTTTTCGACTCTGAAAAGTAAAATGCAACTTATGACTTTTTGAGAATTGCATGTTTGCATTTCACAATCTCATCATTTTTAAGAGAAATAAGCTATTAGATAATTTGATGCTAAGCACAGCTATATTGGAAAACAAGAATATTAGCACTAAGTGGCAAAAGTTTACTTTCATATTTATTCTTTAATATGAAGAAGATGGAAGTATAGTAACCATCATAAAGTCGCCTTGATTCAAAGCAATCAAGGATAAATAACATTGAAATAGGGCTCCTTTCCTGAGGGGCCTTAAGGATACCACCTTATGATGAGGCATAACCAACAACTTTATAACAAAATGCAAGCAAAGTTTAGAAACTGATCTATTACTTTAAAACAATGTCAAGCAAAGACATCCATGCATCTTTTTCTTTTTCTAACACAGTTGCTATTTCACATAAATCTGAAACTCATTTAATGGGCTCCAAAACGGTATTTTTACCATTGTGTATGGGGGCAGGATATGTATTGACCCCTCTTTCATAGAAAGAGTAAGAATACGCTTAACTGTACTGCGAAACACATTTTGTGTATATATTCAAATAGGATTTAGAAAGGAAGAGATTTTATTTATATCTTTCTTCAACGCTGCCCCTCAGTTTGAAATTGCCTTCTTTAATAAATGCTAATGATCTTGTTGATTACGTTTGTGCATGTACTTACCATGCAGTTTTGGGAATCAACCGCTGATGAATCTTATCAAGAAGAGAAATTATAGCATTAGCTCATTTGCTTTCCAAACAGCAGGAGTGAGAGTTCTTTCCAAAATGATATTAGTGATATTGTTTTAACATCCATGCAGAAAAGTATGTACTATTTCTTGCCTGCCTTCTTGGTGTTTCTAAGACAAGGCTCACATTTATTAGACAAGGTCTCTTCCTTCTGTGTAGATATACAACTGTATGTATATTGTAAACCAGAAAATCAAAACTAAAACCAAAACCAAGTTGAAACACTTATTTAAATTGAAGTAGCTTATCCAAGTTTAAGAACGAGCAAGCAGAGTTGTAATATCTTTTTTGCCCCCTACAATAAGGAAATAGCAAACATGACACGTGCTCATGTCATTTCATTATGTTCTGTGTCTATTAGAGGACTGATACTAACTGGCAAAAATGCACATTACAATAGGGCTTTCCCACCATAACTTATATAAGCCACTGTTCTATTAACTAGCAAGGTTGTTAGCCACAGACAGAATGCCCAAAGGACAGGCTGGGCTTCTCACTGCAGGCTAGTTCTTGTCTTGTATAGATTAGAGTAGCAGAGCCCTGTGTGTGTTATCCTGAGAAATTGGGCTTCACTGAATCTAAAATCAGCATGTTTCATTGGTCTCTTTTAGTAGGATGGCTGAGGGCTTTGCCGTATTTATGAGGCACACAGAATTGTGAGACTTAGGGCACACGGTAGAGCCCATGTGTGTTCATGACCTGACCTTTAAAGGCAGTTCAAGGTTTTTCATTTATGCTTAAGAGGAAACCAACAAAACACACATTCTTGATTACATTTTCTTCATCTTCTTCTAGCCAGATAAATGAAAGACAAATTTCTCGAATTATAGATACAGACATAGATGTAGATTTATCTCCTTATATTTGAGAGGACAGGTTTGTATCTATGTATAGGTATATGTAAGATATATATTACTTTCCTCTCTGATTTTAAAGTGTATGCATCATTGCTGCTTAAGGAAATATTAACAGTCCATAACCACAAACTCTTTGAATCAAAACTAGAAAATTATGTGTATGCAAATATGGCATAAATATTTGTATGCATATACACAACAAAAATATGTTGAAATAGCAAGAATGGATGAAGGGTGTGTATAGACACCATGAAATTAAGAGATAAGAAAAGATACAAAACAAACCAAATACATAGGATCAGTGAAATATGGTACAGTATCACTTGATGGTCTCTATACTTAAGTAAAAATCAGAGTTTAATGTTTATGTTTAAATATTTAGTCAGCTCGTTTTACCTAAATGTTTAATTTTTTATTTTTTGATGGGGGGTGGGGAGAGAATGCAGCCGGGGGAAGGGCAGAGAGAGAGAGAGAGAGAGAGAGGTTGGTGGGGGGGGGAGACTGAGAATCCCAAGCAGGCTCCACACTGTCAGTGCAGAGTCTAGTTTGGGGCTTGATCTTATGAAATGTGAGATCATGACCTGAGCAGAAAGCAAGAGTCAGACGCTTAACCGACTGAGCTACTCGGGTGCCCCTAGTCAGCTCTTTTCATAGATCATTCATAGGAGAGGGTATTCCAAGAGTAAATGGAAAGGATCAGTAAAATTTCAGTAATTTTGAGACTATTTGGGGGATTTTTTAAATCATGAAATAATACATACTTTGTGATGATTCAAATGACATAAGCCAATTAAATTATTGATGTACACTTAATTCTTTGCCTTTGAGTTCCTTTGAATACTATAGTTACTTACCAATAAATTGGAGTGAGATTTTACACAGATGCTATCTGCTTTCTTACCAAATGTTAATGGAAAAATTTTAAACAGTAATTCAAATAATCTGTTTTATAATATCCCTGTTTCGGACTATACTAAAAATTGTTAAGCATAATAACACTCTTCTGGGTAGACATAAGGAAATCCATAGAAATTCCTGTTTTGATTTAAGAATGATCTTTTTCAAATTGGACTTAGAGACATTCTTTCCCAACTACCTCAGGTGTAAGGTCATATATCTCTCCCTTTTTATTTCCTACAAAAACTCACCTAAATCCAGTCTGACAAAATAATCATGAATTGGTTCTCTCTCACCTGTTGGATAGACTGACATCCATAGGCAAGCCTCAATTTCAGGACCCATTTTAAGATTGCCTCTCAGAGGGCGCCTGGGTGGCTCAGTCGTTTAAGCCACTGACCTCAGCTCAGGTCATGACCTTGTACTCTGGGAGTTCGAGCCCCCCCATCAGGCTCTAGGCTGACAGCTCAGAGCCTGGATCCTGCTTCGGATTCTGTGTCTTCCTCTCTGCCCTTTCCTTACTTACACTCTGTCTGTCTGTCTGTCTGTCTCTCTCTCTCTCTCAAAAATAAACAAAACAAATTTTTAAAATATTAAATAGAAAAAAAAGATCGCTTCTCAGAAAACAAATTTCTTAATTTTTTAAAAAATTTTGATTAACCTCCAAGATAGTGGGCTAAGTGAGTTAGCTCTGATTTCAGTGATGTGTTCCCTAAATTCTAAAATGCTGTGTAACCAACTTCACACTTTTCAACTTCACAGGACGTTGTGAACTCTCCTCTTCTCTTGTCTGGACAGGTAATCATTTCCCAGCTGACACACTTTTACATTTTCAACCAGTAGCTGTGCTTTTCATTCCTTAATCCTCTCTCTAAATGAGTTTATTTTTTTCCTCCCTCACTAAACTGTTTACTGTTTTGAATATTATTTCGTGCAGTCTGTTAGTCTTCTTTTCTTCTTACTGTTGTTGATGCTTAAAAGCGCCCTTTTTTGATTTTAAAAATCCCCTTTTATGAAGCCTTTACTAATCAAGGAGATATAGGATAACATTATTTCCTCCATTTTCAAACAACAAAATTCACAGCAATCATGAGCTATGTGTTCATGATATACTCATTCATTTGCATCTATCCACGTCATTATGGCTGAGACTTTCATATATATCAATCAGAATGCCCCCTGTGTAATTGTCTATGTGCATTCAGTTATCCTTCAAACCAACATAGATTTATTAAGGTCTCATTTGCATCATGCATTTTTGCCGAAGCAATACGACTATAAAGATGAGGTAGACAGATGGGGTACACAAACAAAATAGCTAGCAATGGGAAAATCTTCCCAGGAAGATACACAAAAACTTGCAGTTAGAAATTTTGTCCATTCTTATGGATCTATGAAGGGCCTTTGGGGAGTCAAATTACAATTTAAAAATGTTTCCTACATAGAATATAAACTTTCCATTTCAGTTTGATTTGGTAATACTAAGGTGGTTCAAACATCCCTAGCAATGACAGTTTAGAGCAGACATTCTCAAACTTTTTGTCTCAAAACCACTTTACACTATTAAAAATTATCAAAGTGACAACAGATGTTATTAATGTATATTAGAGTTAAATGTAAATTTAAACGTCCATTAAAGTAAAAAAAACTATTTCTAAATTATTTGGTAATTTATTAAAAATAACAACTACAAACCGCTTAAATGTTAACATAAATAATACACTACACTGGGGAGCCTGGGTGGCTCAGTCAGTTAAGCCGCCAACTTCGGCTCAGGTCATGATCTCGCGGTCCGTGAATTAGGGCCCCGCGTCGGGCTCTGTGCTGACAGCTCAGAGCCTGGAGCCTGTTTCAGATTCTGTGTCTCCCTCTCTCTGACCCTCCCCCATTCATGCTCTGTCTCTCTCTGTCTCAAAAATAAATAAACGTTAAAAAAAATTAAAAAAAAAATAATACACTACACTAAGATAATCATATTTTCCAAAATTAAGAGGAGCAAGGAAAATGGTATTGTTCTGTGAATCTCTTTAGTATGTAACTTAGTAGAAGATACTGAAGTCTCATATCTGCTTTTACATTTAGTCTTGCAGTATATTATGTGGGTTGAGGATCTAAGGGAATTCAGCCTCTCACAAATCTGTAATTGGAAAAGAGATGAACATGTTAGTGGACTTTCATCTAAGTGAAAAATGCACACCAAATACTCGCAAGTAGTAGTTTCTTAAAAGTTGCAATGTGAGGGTGCCTGGGTGACTCAATTGGTTGAGCGTCTGACTTGATTTTGGCTGAGATCATGATCCCAGGGTTGGGAGATCAGTCTCTGTGCTGGCCGTGGAGTCTACTTAAGATTCTCTCTCCATCTGTCTCTCTCTCACTCTCTCTCTCCCTCTGATCTTCTTCCTTACTTGCTCTCTTTTTCTCTAAAAATAAGAAAAAAATGTAAGTTTCAGTGTGAAATTTGAAACTCTATCAATAAGCTTTCATTCTCTTTATGTTAAATTCCATTATTTATCTTTCATTCTTAATAGATCTTTGAGTGATGCATGATTTTATGACATCATGAATTAATATGTTGGAAATATTGGTTCACTGAGTTATGCAGATCTTCCAACGTTTATTTATTTTTGGGACAGAGAGAGACAGAGCATGAACGGGGGAGGGGCAGAGACAGAAGGAGACACAGAATCGGAAACAGGCTCCAGGCTCTGAGCCATCAGCCCAGAGCCTGACGCGGGGCTCGAACTCACGGACCGCGAGATCGTGACCTGGCTGAAGTCGGACGCTTAACCGACTGCGCCACCCAGGCGCCCCGCAGATCTTCCAATTGTTGACACATTTCATTATACAGTATCACATTCACTAATATTATTATCATGATCCCATAAGAAATTTCAGGAATTATTGGGAATCTGTCCAGCTCATAATGGCAGATATAAATTTTCCAAAATTTGGGGCATCTGGGTGGCTCAGTCGGTTAAGTGTCTGACTTTGGATCAGGTCATGATCTCACGGTTCATGGGTTCAAGCCCCACGCCTGGCTCTGTGCTGACAGCTCAGAGCCTGGAGCCTGCTTAGGATTCTGTGTCTCCCTCTCTCTCTGCTCCTCTCCCACTCGTGTTCTGTCTCTGTCTCTCAAAAATAAATACACACTAAAAAAATTAAAATAAATAAATAAATAAATAAATAAATAAATAAATTTTCCAAAATTCAAAATTTCCCTGAAAGCTAAAATTTTATTGACAAACGAACAATATAAGTGGTATCCCTTGATGTTACTTTGTTTATCAAAGATCAAGGGCTTTTTTTTTTTTTAAGTTCAAGGGTATAACCCTGAGGAATACCATGACTTTTAATATAGTTTAGTGCTACTTGATTCACGCTAAGAAACTAGGACTGCTAAGGCTCCAGCACTGCGTACAAATTTAAAACTCACATGAAAAGAGAAAATAACAAAAGTATTATGAAAATGGTTTTGATTTCAAGAACGTTCTGAAAGTAGCTCAGGGTTTCTAGAGGCTTGGGGGCATGCTGTAAAAAACACTGCTCCAAGAACTTAAAACATAGCTGCGGATGTTCAATAATCATTATCTGATACTCAGTATCACCTAAGGATTCACTAGGATTCATTGCAAACTACAATAACAATACCTACCATTTCCAAATTGCTTTGCAAATAATTGTGCATATATTATCTTGTTTAATCCTTTCAATAAGACAATAAGCTATCATTATATTTTAAAAGAGAAAATTACAGCTTTGTTTAATGACTTTTCCAAGTCACAAGACCTGTAAATGGCAGAATCCAGATTTATATCCAGGTTTTATGAAGTCCAGTGTCTCATTATATCATAGCTGTTTAATATAACTCTATTACAGCCTCCTCTAAGTTAAGGAATAGTGAATAAATCCTCTAAGCTAAGGAATAGTGAATAAATATCATCCGCTTAATAGCCAGTCTCTATTTAAGCACTATTTAAACATTACACATATACGTGTTAATTGTATTCCTATTCCCAATCCTTCATGGCATGGGAAGTCCAACTTTACACCTATTTCATCATAATCCCAAACTGTACAATAGTTATATGATGCCCCTCCACATACCTAGTTAGTTTTCTTGAACTGCTATAAATGATTGATTGCTGATTTGGTCAGCAATATTGGGAAAAATAATCACTGATCATTTCAGTGGGTCACTGACCAGTTATTCCAATCTTCAAAATGAACATATCAGATCAGTCTTGTGGTCTAATCAACTACATACAGATAACTGATAACTGTGCTGACCAAAAAGAACCTGTCTAAATCTTAGGGGGAACAGGAACACAGGGGAATAGCAGTTTAAAAGTACTCTCTGAAACTGATGAGGGGCTCTTGGGTAAGATTTTTCAAGTCAGACCAACAGAAGCCTTGGATCCCAGCCTTGATGCTAACAAATTAGCTCTGTGAGTTAAGAAAATATTCAACATCACCATGCCTAGGTTCTTTTGTCCATTTAATGAGAAGAAATTATGTGATCTCTTGTTTTGTTTATAATCAACATTGTATGATTTTTATATAGAAATAAAAGCATGTCCCTTTTTGGCAGTCATGATTTTCTTCATTTGTAAATTCTCTTTCCCTGCCAGCCTGTCTTCGCACTGTATGCTGAAAATCCCTAAAATCTAATTCATTGCTCTAATTTATACATAAAAGGTTTTTAGAAGCTATTTATTTATTTATTTATTTAACCAGTCATTTAGACTCCATCAGTATGTTATTTAATAAAATCTACTCAAACCCTTTTGTGTTTTCTTCCACTAAACAAAAATGAAATTGCTTTTATAGCATTTATGTTATGATAAATGTGGGGCGGGGTTTATTAAGATTGATCTCCTCCCCTAACGATTAATTATAATCCATCCTGAAATATTAATACAAAACCCATACGAGCTATGTTGAGGAAGGGAAGGGAGAGAAGAAAGCTGTTATGTTTGTTTGCAATCACTGAAATTACGAAAGCAAAGGTCTTCCAGAGACAGAAATATAATCACAATTATCTGACCCGTAAAAATGGTTTTTATTTCTGCAGCCTAGGGACAGCAAATTGTTGGTATTGGGAGCCCTTTTTATAAAGGCTTTTCCCCAAATCCTCCTTTGCATAGCTCTAACATTTTTTTATTTACTTTAAAGCATTTTTCCCCTTGTATCTAATCCTGAAATCAGAGACCTCCTAGTATCACTGAGGGTGTGTTTTAAATAAACTGCTCTGGATCCTGTGTTTTGCAGCTTGCAACCCACCTGAACGTGGTCAGGTGACTTGTCCTTTCTAAATCACCATAGAAGAAAATGAATCAGGTGTCTCCTGGCTACTTTGGGCCATGTGGAAAGTATATGCATGCATGGCCAGGTCACTGCTATGCCTCCAACACCTGCTTAATCCACCTCTGGATAAGGAGAAGTGACAGCACAAGAAAGGATCTGGTACATAGTAGGTAATTGATGCGCGCTGGTTTTCCTGGAGTGCCCATGTGTTCTAGATCTAAATTGCAAAGGGTTTAAAAATGGGAGTGGCATTTTCATGTATGGGGTAATATGAAAATAGGGTTATGGGAAACATTAAATAAAGGTGGCAAGTAACAGTTTTGTAGCTATTATTCCAATTCTATATATAAAGCAAAATCAACAGCCAGGGGAGGCCATTGAATGGCCATCAACAGGGGACTGTTCAAATAAATAAAGGTGTATCATATAATAGAATATTATGTAGCAATTAAAAATAATAATATAAAGCTATAATTTGTTCACATAGAGCAATTTCCAAGATATGTCAAATGACAAAAGCAAGGTGTAGAAGAATATATGTAATATGCTTCTGTGTGTGTAAGGATATGTACATATATACATTTAAATATACAAATGACAGAAAGACCCCAAGCTGATAAAAACAGCTGGCTCTGGAGGGAGACAGTATTAACTAAGTATGCTTTGATATAGTTTGCCTTCTTTGTTAACATGAGCACACTAGTTTCAACATAAAAAATAGTTAATTTTTTTTTTTAATTTTTTTTTTCAACGTTTATTTTATTTTTGGGACAGAGAGAGACAGAGCATGAACGGGGGAGGGGCAGAGAGAGAGGGAGACACAGGATCGGAAACAGGCTCCAGGCTCTGAGCCATCAGCCCAGAGCCCGACGCGGGGCTCGAACTCCCAGACCGCGAGATCGTGACCTGGCTGAAGTCGGACGCTTAACCGACTGCGCCACCCAGGCGCCCCAAAAATAGTTAATTTTTAATGTAAAGTAGAGATGACTTATAAATTTGTAAGGCAAGTCATTAACATGCACTCCATCAAAAAACAAATATTGACGAAGGATTGGTTTTGTCATTTGTTTCTTAGCATCCTGTAAAGCCAAAGAAAGATTATTTTAAAATATTTCAACTCATGAAGGCATTAATTCAAAGGAGACAGAGCCATTAACACAGAACAGACTGAGCCAAAATATGTTGTTGGTAAGATTGCCAGATAATACATAATAGTTTTATTTGCTAAATCTGGCCATTTCGATTATTGAAAAGAAAAAAGTGTTCTGAATGCTTATGATACTATGTATATTCAATGCCAAACACTAATACTTTCCAGATAGTCAATTTTCTATTATCATTTAGGTAAAACATATTGACTTTTTAATTGAAATTTTAAATAATATTTTTGAAAACACACACAAAATAAGAAATTATTCTCCCGAGGAAAAGGTATCGCCATCCATCCGATAGGTAATGTGGCTCCAATCTATTCTTTCACATGAATATTCCAATACTTCCTTATAATGCCATTATATTACAAGAAAATGAGCCTATCTACTTTGCAATGAACTTACCTTATTCCTGCCGGAATACTCACCCCAACACTTCCTCTTTTTACCTACTTGTCATGAATCTGAAATGTCCTCATGAGGTCTTCCAACTGCTTCAATGGAGACGTTCTTTTCATTCCCTAATTTCATTTGCATAGAGCTTTTTTTTTTTTACAATGTCTTGTATCATTACGTTGTGTAGATACATCAATGTCCTTAATAGATATATAAGCACCATGAAAGTCGGAAGCCATCACTTCATCCACATCGTTCATCTTTGATCACTACACGTGCTCCATCAACCTGGCATAGTATTTTACACAAAGGGTATATCCAACAGAGTCCACTCGCTGTGTGAGTGAATGGCAGTAGATAGTCTAGTCCCTCTGAAGATTAAACTCTAACCAATTTGGAATCTCATTAAAAAAAAAACAAAGAACAAAAAACAAACCTGCCCTCATTTGGCATCATAATCCCTCTTTAAAGTTGAAAATGATTCCTAAAATGATCCTCAGCCATATTCTTTTCAGGCTAAAAAAATAATGTAAATTCCATGTCCTTTGCTTAAGATTTTTATTTTACTTTCTTATCCCTTAATCGTTCTCGTATTGCTCGTACAAACCCCCAGGCGCTTTAATTGTCCTTTAGTTTGGAGAGTGCAGAGCTAAGCATTGTATTCTAATGAATCAGACCAGTGCTGAATGATTTCCTTCTTCGTATTAAATTCCTTTGGAGTCTTCTCAGTGTAATTTTTACAAAATGGGACATTAATTATTCTTCAGACCAATACATCGTATTTTTCTATATTATACTTAAACAATCTATTTCTCTTTTAAGTGATCTTCCCTAATTGATCCTTGCAGACTAATTTATTCTCTTTTTTAGGCCAGGGCATTTGATTGCTATTCTTAAGCTACAAAGTCTTTTTTTCTATTACTCTGAAGCTAGGGTAGGACACCCTGGTCATGTGATTTATCCTAACTTCCAGTCAATGATGTGTAAGACAATGATTCTCAAATCCCAGACTGGTGCTTCACGGTGAAGTTTCCACTGTTCCATGGTGAAATAGAATAATAAATACATTGTAATGAGGTTTTTTTTTTAAAGTCACCTTTGCTCACTTTTTATGTCTTAAAACATTTATCTCATATATGCAGTAGTAGATGGTAGTAATTATTTTTCTACTGTCACTAAAATGTTGGACACCTTATGCTAAGCCCCTCTTTTGTTTTCTTCTTCTTTTTTATTCTGTAGAATACTAACTTTGAGAACCACTAAAAACAGGCATAGAAGTAGCACTAAAAATAGCCAATATTTACAAGTTTCTTATATGTAAACAATTGTTCCAAAAACTTTAGATCTATTAACTCACTTAATGCGACAACTCTCCGAGGAACTTGCTACTATTGTTCAAACATTAGAGATTAGGAAATTGAAACAGAGAGAGGTTTAAAAATACATCCAAAGTCACGCAATGAATTATCCTAGGAAAGGGCATCTAGAGGTCATGCTCCTAACCGCTGCAAGAGAATGAAACCAGGGTTATATTTTAAGTCAATTGTTATGCTTGATTCTAAAATTGAGCTACTAAACTTCTAAAATTCTACCACATAGGCATGTAATAATGTTTTTCTGTATTTTTTCATATTTTAAAATCTTTCAGGTGGGATAGTATCCAAAGAGACACTAGATTCCTATCCATATCTTAAATACATATGCTTACCTCATGATGTCGTGTAGAATTCTCTCTTATGGAACTACATGTTTATTTTTAAGATAATTCCTTCAAGAATTTTCTCTTTGTACAGAAACAAAAACCAAACAAAAACACCAGAAATTCAACTAGTCTGAGGAAAACTAGAAATATCTCCTAAGGTTCTAAGATTTGAGCACATAAGCTTTTAAAATAAGAAATTTAAAAGATTACCATGTCATTAGCAAAGCTTTTAAAAAGTAGGAGCATATAAATGTTACATCAAAGATGACAAAGCAGATCCATTTCTAATATGCACATTTAAAGTAAATATGTAATTGAAAGAAAAAAAAGGTTGAGCAAGCTGAATAGGAAGAATCAGTGCTAGGAAATTGAAAAAGGGAATTTATAGCCAGGGGGGTAAATAACCAAGCTCCTATCTTAAGGGTCAAGGATGAGCCTATTGGATATAAACTCTAACATATAGACATCAGTATTTTGATGGTCATGTAGGGACAAGAGACAAGAAAAACCTTGAGTCTGAGTAAGGCATAGAATTCTAGTAGGCCTGATCCAGACACACAATAGGCTCTAGGAAAAAAAATTGAGTAGCTCAGGGACATAGACAGGATGCTTATCTCTGCCTGGGACTTATGATGCAAAAAGTTCCAAAATAAATTAAGATCCCTAACCTCTTCTACACAAGTATATGGAGGCTGGATCGATATTGCTCAAAACACAGATAACCCAACCTGAGAAATTAAGGTAAACTGATCTCTAAATATGAAACCTCTATGCCCTTAGCAATAACCACCCAGATCTCATCCCAAAGAATATGGAGTGGGGAAGGACAAGTGAGTCAACTTGACCAGAAAATGAGTTCAAGGAAAAAGAATTGCAAACTACACAGTAAAATAGAGTTATAATATGCAATGTTAGTGTTCTTAGATCTTGAAGTAAATTATCTAAAAGATAATAGTATATAAATATTAATTAAAGAGATAAGAGAGACTTAGAAACCCTAATGAATATCAGCACACTATGGGAAAGGATAGAATTTCTAAGAAAAAAAAAACACTGAAATTGTTTTAAAGTGTGTGAAGAACAGAATTAAGTAGGTGCAATATACAGTTAATAGCTAAAAGAAATGAGTGCAAGCTTCTTGGCTGGCTCAGTCAGTATAGCATGTGACTCTTGATTTCAGGCTAGTAAGTTCAAGCCCCACATTGTGTGTAGAGAGTACTTAAAATCTTTTTAAATAAATAAATAGATGTGAGTACAGAAAATGGGAGAGGAAATATCCAAGAATTAAAGATTGAACATTCACAGAATTGAAGAAACAGATATAAGAATCCTACAAATCATGATTTGTATAAATAAGAATAAATCCACATTCAGATATATTGAGTGTTTAGGGGGATGTAAGACTTACTGGCCTATGTCTCATTTTCTATGGAGAACAGATGATTTTTTTTTCTATTTCTCACTATCCAAAGCAATATCAATACATTGTGTGTCAGTTCCATGCATCTTTATTGAAAAGTTTATACTATGTCAAAATCTAGAATCTAGTGATAAGTTCCCATGGACAAGAAATTCTTCAAGATGCTTCTAAGTTGTAAATATTTTTTTATTAGTTCTCTTAACTCTTGGTTTTCTTTATACCATGCCCATAAGATGCCAGTTTTAGTTTTGCATTCTTTTTAAAAAATTTTTTTTATGTTTATTTATTATTGATAGAGAGAGACAGAGCACAAGTGGGGGAGGAGCAGGGAGAGGGAGACACAGAATCCGAAGCAGGCTCCAGGCTCTGAGCTGTCAGCACAGAGCCCGACGCGGGGCTTGAACTCACAAACCGTGAGATCATGACCTGAGCCAAAGTCGTACACTTAACTGCCTAAGCCACCCAGGTGCCCCTAGTTTTGAAGTCTTAACTCAATCATTGGTAGAGATTGAATCAGTTAAAAATAAATCACTGAAAAGTTCAGCCTTTTTTTGAATCACCTTCTTTTCATGCACTTTGTCGAAGTGCCAAAGTTGAGTTGACATTTTTATAGTTGTGTTTCTCTCTGCTGTATTACTGGAGCCACAGGACTGGAACACTGCAAGTAAAGATCTCTCTTGTACTATACTTATGTGACAAAGATAAAAATATTGCCTAAAATCATTCAATCATAATTTATACACATTTTAATATTAGTTCAGAAAATGTTGAAAAGCCACTGAAAATTTATGGTCACTAACGTGGCTCATATTCACTAACTTCTTTTAGGTTATTTCAGCACAGATAGAAGCATATCACTCTTCAGGTTATTTATGAAAATTCTAGTTTGCTAAGGTCAAGATAATCTAACAATAGAATATTTTTTGATGCATAAATTTTCCAAAATTCATGAACTATTAAAACTTGTTCTTTCTGTTCTGCCTTTTCTGACACTAATTCCTAAAAAGTAGAATGGTTATTCCTCTGTCTCTGTATGTCTACTGCCCATGATAAAATAGCTAGCCTAGGAATTGGAAACTTTTCAGAACTTCTAAGTTTTTTCTACAAATTATAAAGTCTTACAACCTCCATAAAGGTAAGTTGGAAGCTTTTATTTTCTTTATACATGGAAATCCATGTACATGGAAGCTTTTATTTTCTTTAAAATGAATCCAGGGGCGCCTGGGTGGCACAGTCGGTTAAGCGTCTGACTTCAGCCAGGTCACGATCTCGCGGTCCGTGAGTTCGAGCCCCGCGTCGGGCTCTGGCCAGATGGCTCAGAGCCTGGAGCCTGTTTTCGATTCTGTGTCTCCCTCTGCCTCTGCCCCTCCCCCGTTCATGCTCTGTCTCTCTCTGTCCCAAAAATAAATAAACATTGAAAAAAAAATTTTTTTAAATAAATAAATAAATAAATGAATCCATAGGTGGCAGGAAGAGTTAGTTGTACTTTTAAAAATATAAGGGAAATTAACAATAGTCATACCTGTTATGGTTATAAAAGTAATGATTTCTCTGTGCATCTTTCTTTAATAAAATATTATGCTTCTTTTAACAAAGCTAAGGCTCACAACCAAAGGGAAAACCTCCAGATATAAAAGATCACACAACAAACACTTAACAGACAAAGTCTTGTTCAAAGTTGTTTACCCAAGAGACATGCGGACTCCAGATTCTTACTTGTAAATTACCTCAGATTAGCTTTGACTTCTATGCCAAGATCACCTATTTTTAAGGAGAACAAGTTATACATAGTGTGATATTATTTCAGCCACATGACAGATAACTAAAAATATGTCTAAAGGTAGATATTTCCTGAAAACTTTCACCTCAAATTCAGTTATCATGTACAAAGCTAAAAGAAAAAAAAAAATCCCCAAATAATTGCCCATGCAGCCTCCTGGGCTGTGAATGTTTTGAAGCTAAGAGAATAACATATAAAGCCTTTTGTAATATATAAATATAAATAAATTATATAAATATATAATGTATAACATATAAAACCTGCCACATTTTTATAACTCAAACACACAGAGTGAATCTCTGCTCAGAGAATCACCAATCCAGAGTACATAAAACCCAGATGCACTTACCACACTAACCTGACCCCTGACTCCAGATATATTCTTGTAAATTACAAAATAAATAAATAAACTGAAAAGTTCTATCGCTAAAGCCCTGCAGAGTCATGTCAGAAGGTCTCAGAAAAGATTAAAGAAAGTGGTAGATCATGTGGCATATGTTTAATCTCATTTACAGATTTTATACTTTTGGTGGGAAATACTCAGACGCAAAAATTAGGAGGAAAAAAGTTTACAAAATGTCATCATGTGGTGTGCCTGGGGTAGCTCAGTGGTTAAACAACTGATTCTTGATTTCGGCTCATATCAGGATCTCACAGTTTGTGAGATCGAGCCCAGCATGAGGCTCCATGCTGACAGCACAGAACCTGCTTGGGATTCTCTCCCTCTCCCTCTCTCTGCACCCCCAGCTCTCAAAATAAATTTAAAAACTTAAAAAATAAATAAAATAAATTAAAAATTAAGAATGTCATCATGGGCCCGTGCATTTCTAACATAATTATGGTTTCTATTTGTATGAAAACTTAAACTTATTTGACCCAAGTTACTATGTTTAGTAGAGATTTCTTAAAAATTTAGAGGGAGAAATCTGTGAGAAAATTCATATACTTTCTATTTCACAGTATGGCATATTTTACTTTAACTGTCTTTTGGCTCATTATTTTGCCATCTGAAACATAGGATAAATTATGCATTCATTCCACCTTATATGTGATTAGTTTACCAAATACGTGTATGTAAATAGCCAGTTCATCATACTGGCTGTGGATTACCATTTATCTATTTCATAAAAACTAAGCTCCTATACTGTACAAAATCCTAATTGGGCTGTCAGACAGAGGTTTCAGTGACCAGTAATTTTAATAAAAAGATACCATTTGGGAACAGTGAGCAACTTTATCCCAAGAATAGCACTCGGTCTCCTGCTTCTAAGTCCATCAACATTCCCCTGGAGATCATCATTTTTTTCTTAATCTTCACCTTATCATTTGTTTGGTCTTTCCACTAAATGTGAGCTCAGACTGGTGGACGCATAAACTGCCATGTTTAGTAGTTAATGCAGATCTTAGTTGTGGGCTAGATGTATGGGTTGCTGGTTAGAATCAAGGGAGGACACAGGTAGAATATGAGTAATTTAGATTAAAGGATGGTACATACTACTAGTATTTGGTATGTAAATATTTGCTTTGTATAATGTACTATTCTCAATGTTCTACATATATCAAGTAATTTAATATCTAATATGGAGACAAGTCTTACCCCCATTTGCAGATGAGGAAATTGAAAGGGAAATTAAGTTACTGGAGCAAGAACACACAGCTAATAAGTACTGGATCTTGGATTTGAACTTAGGCAGGCTGCCTTGAGAGTCCATGTTCTTGACTACGTGAGACGGCCTCTCAAAACCAGATACTCGTGAAGGTTTTCAAAATGAAGGTTTTCAGAGAAAGTTCATGGCCCATTTGTTTCAAAAAAATAAACAAAACAAATGAACAAACCAAAAAGCAGAAACAGACCCATAAAGACAGAAAACAAACTGATGGTTGCTGGAGGGGTGGGGGCTCAGGAGAATGGGGAAAATGGGTGAAGGGGATTGGGAGATATAGGTTTCCAGTTATGGAATGAATAAATCACAGGAATCAAAGGCATAGCATAGGGAATATATTTAATGGTATTGTAATAGTATTGTATGGTGACAAACAGTAGCTACACTTGTAGTTAGCATAGTATAATGTGTACAGTTGTCAAATCACTGTGTTGTACACTGAAACTAATATAACACTGTATATCAACCATACTTCAATAAAAAAAAATTACAGCAAATTCGACCTTTGACATCTCCCCCTTAAATCCTCAAATCCTAGGCACCATTTTAACCAGAAGCACGAATCCATAATAAGGAACCAGAAAACTGCTTCCTGTTTCAAATTGAAGCTATGTAACTAGAAGCCAAAGAGAATTTTTTAAAAAATAATAATTATTGTTTCCAGGAATTAACATAAAACAAAGTTCATATCACCTTTATTTCTGATTTTAAAAATCTCAACACTGCTAAGTCAATATGGCACTTTATATAACATTGTCAACTAAACAGAAGGAAAGTATAACCCCTGCATTAAACCAGGCTAAGTCAGTGGTCCAGGCATAAGTGCTAAGCACACCTCTGTGAGAGTAGAGTATGGCTATCTGGGGAGGTCATGTTGTGTCTCATAAGCACAGCTATGACTCAGCTCTAAAATGATGATGTTATCTGGAAATCTAGGCCCAGTGTTGACTTTTTATTTTTAACAGAAAGCTGGAAATCCACATTAATATGTGAAATGTGATCATTTTAAAAGTTTGGTTCAAGTTTTGAAAACATCAAGAATGATAAACATAGGGTACATATTAAACTAAAAAGGATCGCTGGTCTTTCATATTTCCAACTCTGCTGCATTTTTTATGGATTCATTGACTAATAAGTCTTGTTCCTTATTTGGACTTGGAAAAACATTACAAGAAATTACTGTTACAGAAGCATAGAAACATACAGCACATGCCTTCAAATAGACAAAACCCATTTTGTTTATTGTGGCTATAACAATTTGTGGCAAATGCAAGGGTTTCAAACAACACATATTCATCACCTTACAGTGTTAGAGGTCAAAAGTCCAAAATCTGTTTCAGTGAGCCAAAATCAAGGTGTCGGGAGGGCTGATTCCTCCTAGAAGCTTTATGCCAGAAGCCATTTATTTGCCCTTTCCAGCTTTTAGAGACCACTTGCATTCACAGGCTTGTGAATCCATCTTCAAATCCATCAATGTAGCATCTTCAGATCTCTCTCTGACTTTAACCTTCTGTGTCCCTCTTCTGTCGTATAAGGATCCTTATGGTTCACATTGGATCCTCTTGGATAATGCAGTCATCTCTTATCTCAAGACATTTACCTTAGTCACACCTGCAGTCTCTTTTGCCAGGTAAGGTAACATATTCACCGGTTCTGATGATTACAACATGGACATCCTTGGAGAGCCATTATTCTACCTACCATATTTATCATGTATTAATTTTCTGAGGGAGAAACACACTAGAGCATAATCATGTTACAGGAAAGATGATAGCTTTAATAGAGGAGAAAGAAAAAGAAAAAGAAAGAAAAATGTGCCTTAACTGAAGAGCACTGAAGATACCCCTAGTGCCCTCCTGTATCTCCTGAAGCTATAGCCTTCCAAAGAAATAAGAAAATAATACATCAAACTCAGGCTTTAAGGTCTTTATTATCTACGATAGACCGAATGTTTGTATGCCTCTCAAAATCCATGTGTTAAAATCCATTCTTCAGTGTGATGGTGTTTGGAGACAGTGCCTTTCGGAGGTGATTAAGTCATGGTAGTGGAGCTTTAATGAATGGAATTCGTGCCTTATAAAAAAAGTCCCCAGAGAGCTCCCTTGCCTCTTCTGCCATGCAAGGACACAGAGAAGTAGTCATTGATGAACCAAGAAGCATTCTCTCACCAGACACAGAATCTGCTGGCTTCTTGATCTTGAATTTCCCAACCTCCTGAATTGTGAGAAATAAATGTTTGCTGTTTATAGGCCACCTCATCTATGATATTTTGTTATAGCACCCCAAATTAACTCAGAGACAATCTAATGGAGAGAAAGGATACACTGGCTATCTCTAGAGTTGGAACAATCAAAAGAGATTAGCCAGAAATAGCCTTTTATGTTTACTGATCCTACCTAGTCAAGGATGACACTCAACTTGGAGACTGCAGTGGATGCTGTGGGGCATGAACTGGATCTCTCCCCTGGGGACCAAAGCACTCATCTCCCCAGGTGCTAGCAATGTTGCTGGTCTGTGACATAATACTTAGTCCCCCCCTAGAAATGGTTCTTGGCCAAGGGTAACTACTTTAGTTATTTCATCTGAGAAGGGGGAAGTCCTGTGGAAGGGGAAGAATCCATAACTAATGACTGGATGATGTAGTAGACAAAATAATGGCTACCTCTCCCTGTTTGAAACATCTTTGAAGGGCCATCTCCATTCCAGAGCTAATATGGACTTTCTTGTAACTGCGTTACAATTCAACTTCCCCCTCTGACCATTCCTGCTTCCTTAACTCCTTCACAAGACTTGTTCCTCAAGTCATTTGTCAATAAACACGCATGCATTTTCCAGAGTATGTTTCTCAAGGAATCTGAACTATGACAGAGTTGTTCCCTGATAGAAGAATAAACAAATAAATAATTAAGATATTCAGTTTTCTTATTTGTTCACACACACATTCCTTAAAAGATTTGAAGCAGTTGGGAGACGTTGGAAAACAACCAAATTAAAGGCATTGATTTTGAGGTTTGGAAACTGCTAGAGGGGCCCAGTTCAAAATCCTTCAATCACTGACTTTACCTTTGTACTGACACACATATGTATTCTCTCTCTCTCTCTCTCTCTCTCTCTCGCTCTCTCTCTCTCTCTCACACACACACACACACACATACCTGTATAGCAGTGAGAAATCACAGCAGTAAAAAAATCTGAAAGAATAAATTAGGTCAAAGATATTCAAAGACGTTAGTTTCTTTCTGACTCGGGCTTCAGTTTGGGTTGCAACTAAAGTCTCATAAGACACTATTCATAGCTTATAAGGCATAATACTATAAGTTTACAGTATAATATAGGTATGTTGCAATATAAAGATATGGGGAGGGGGATACAAGGGGCTCACAAAAGAGACTAACATTTCCTAGGAGACTTAGGAGAAGAAGAATGGAGTAGGATGAGTAGGAATTTGCCAGATGAGTGGGAGCATAGGCATTTCAGCTTAAAAATGGTTCAGAAGGGCAGTTTGGGAACAAGAGGGAAAGAGAAGAGAAGATTGGAAATATATTTTGGAGTAAATGCATGAAAGGTTTGATATATCTTGCTAAGAAACTTGCGTTTTATTTTGCAGACAACAAAGTGGCCCATAATAGCTTAAATGAGTTAAGGGTATTCAGTGATTCCTGAGTCTAGGAGAAAAAGCCAAAAGATGAGCAATATGTAGATAAACCCTGCAGACGTTACATTGCAAAGACTTCTCATAATAAAGAAAAGAGAGATATTTATTTATTACTTTTCATAATAAAAGAAAGGGAGAGAGAGTCAATCAAACCCTAGATCATGTAGTTATTACATAAAAATTGTAGAATACCTAGATATGTAGATAGTATCAATCCATCATGTGTACCATGTGTAAAATATAGATCAGATGCATAATATCAATGCCTGATATACATATATACATATATATATACATATATATACACGTATATATATATACGTGTATATATATGTATATATATACACGTATATATATATACGTGTATATATATGTATATGTATATATATATATACGTGTATATATATGTATATATATATATATCTTCATAGTTTACAATCTGAGTTCATAATTACGATCTCATTTATTTGTTAGAGTTTCTGTAAAAGAAGGCACTCTCTCCAGGTACACTTGCAAGTCAGAGAATTCACGTGGAGTCACCTAATAGCTAAACAAAAGAGCTGGATTCTCAATTCAGCTCCTAGGCCCAAATTCCAGTTTCTTTCTATCAAAGCAACCATACGTACACAAAGAAAATACATTAAGGAAAATTTGAATTCAAATTTAATTATATAAGCAAATGCCAAACACTCATTGCACCAAAATGTGAGTAAAGGAAGAACCAAAAAGAGACACACGTACTTTAATAAACGGAGCAAACAATTCAGAGTTCTGTACATTGGTCATTAGAACGTCCTCTCTTTGTGGAAATAAAGTTGATTCTTCTATCTCTTTACTTCTCCCCATGCCCACTTTCTTACACCAAGTCTCTTTAGTCCAAATTGATGAAATGTTATTCTAGTAAGCCCTGCTTCAACAAATAGAACTTGAAACTTCTAAACACACACAAGGAGAAAAAGAGAACTCAAATTAACTTGACCAACCCTTTCATTTTTGTAATAAAAAAAAACAAAATCCAGGCTAATGGCTTGACAAATGTGGTCCCCTAATAGATGGCACAACTGAGTCTAAACCCTCAGCCTGCTAACCTTCCACCCATGGAGGTTTCCATAGCCTGCAGCCAAAAATCATAGGACATATTCTGCCAAGACGGAAATTGAAAGAAGGAGGGATTCACAGCAGTGCCCATCTGGGACTGGGGAAGGAGAGGGAAACAGTCTGCTGCCGTGCTTCCCAGACTTTTAGATTTCATGGAGCAATGAAATTTCAAATAAATATATAAGTTCCATCACCGGGTTGCCAACATTTTAATTTTGCCAAGAAGAGACATTTAAAAACAAACAAAGACAAAACAAGTATAAACTACTTTCACCACCATTTCACACACGAACAGACACTGCCACACCAAAGTTTAAGATACTTTTTTTTTAATGAAATAAAGTCAACTGTAGGAAAACTTCACCTTATTGTGGTTTTTCTCCATTTAGTTGAGGACGAATGCATACCTCATGGGTTAGCCCCAGGGTGATGGCCAATACTGGAGAACTACCAAAATGTGGAAATAAGCCCTCCAACCTGAGAGTCATGGGGTGCCTGGATGGTTCAGTCAGTTAAATGTCCGACTTCAGCTGAGGTCATGATCTTACGGTTTGTGAGTTCGAGCCCCACGTCAGGCTTTGTGCTAACAGCTCAGAGCCCAGACCCTGTTTTGGATTCTTTGTTTCCCTCTCTCTCTGCCCCTGCCCTGCTCACACTCTGTCTGTCTGTCTCTCTCAAAAATGAATAAACACTTAAGAAAATAAAAAAAAAAAAATAACCTGAAGGCCAAAATTGGTCTTAATCTATCACTCAAAGACTGTGTGGTATGGCCCAAGTCATTCCACAGCTCTGGATCTCAGACTTCTCCTTCAGAAAATGAGACCTGAGGAGCTCTGCAAATGCTAGTATTCTAAGAACAATTGGAGCCTGAATCTGACCAGCTCTACAAATGCCCCTGGGAACCTCAGTCTTTCAGAAAGTCTCTTCCTCAGGTCTCGTCCGCTCAAGCATCAGGAGAAAATGCCAGCATGTGAGGACTGTTTGTTAGCCTAAAGCTGCTCTACCTGGCATTGGACATTTCACATATATCTGTTAGGAGGTTTTAAATTGCCTTTCATGAGAAAAAAAAAGTGTTCCAGGACTATTTAGTTCTAAATTATTAAGCACCCCATTTTTATAGTAACTGTCATTCCTGATGTCACTGTTGCTACTATCTTTGTAGAGAAGAAGAAACAGAAGGAAGGGGAAAGAAGTGTGGGGAGCAGACATAGGTGTAGTGCAAGGAGGGGGAAAGATGAGTCTGACCACATGACCAGATGAACCTTATTTAAAAAATTTTTTTAACATTTATTTATTTTTTGAGAGACAGAGTGTCAGCGGGGGAGAGCCGGAGAGGGAAACACAGAATCCAAAGCTGGCTCCGGGCTCTGAGCTGTCAGCCCAGAGCCCAATGTGGCGCTTGAACTTGTGAACTGGGAGATCATGACCTGAGCCAAAGTCAGACACTTAACCGACTGAGCCACCCAGGTGCCCCCACATGAACCTTATTTAAAAGCAAGCCGCACCAGGCACTGGTCTTCATGAAGGGTCACCAACCTCAAACAGAGTCACTGCTGGTACATTCGACCCTTTGTGTGTCCCTAAGTAAGAAAAAGTGAGCAGAAGCAGAGCAGAAGTTATCAACAGAACAATGCTATTCCATCCTTATAGTCCTGGAGTTACTGGGGAGACTGAAAATCTGCACATTCAGTGTAACCTTTAATGAAGTCTTGAAGAGTTGAGTTAGATTCTTTGGATCAAACACAGTTTAAAAGTTGAGCGAAGAAACCACAGGAAACCTAGAAACAACAAGGTAGAAACAGATTTAACTAAGAATTTCCTTCCCTCGGTCTGTTTTAGTCACACCCATAATATAATTATAACCTAGCATTTGCATTTAATTACACAGTGTTGAGAAACACTGGATTTTACAGTGAAGCTAAACCAAAGACAGAGCTTTATTGCCAGTAGTTTTTGTACTTCTGTCATGAGGAACGAATTCCAGAGCAGGCAAACACAAATCTTGGCTAAATAAGACAGAATGAAGATGTTTACAGTCATGCCGAACATAGACATATTTGCACAAGAAAATGGTACAAATAACCAAATGTTACAAATTTGCTTAGGCAAATAGTAAGCTCTCCATAAAGGTTAGGTGTTATTATCATCATCATATTTGCAAAAAAATGATTCAATATTTTTTTTGGCTTCCATGCTTATAAAATAAAATCTACAGAAGGGTTAGCATAAGGTCTTCAGGCTACTTTTTTACAGAAGAGCCACAGCATTCAGTGGAGCCATATACACCTCCTTTGGTGTTATTTCCTTTCCTTTTTTTCTGTCCTAAACTCCAGAGGTGTTAAAAAGAGGGTAAGGTCCCTCCTTGGGGTGGACTTTGTGGTACCAACCACAGGAATTCCGCATGACTTTGGTACGTAAGTAATTGCTATCATGAAAATTCCTGATTTTTCAAAAATAAATGATGCATAAAAGGCACATAAAAGTTCAGTTAATAAGTCCCAACGCGTTCAAGAACATATCTTAGCTCAGCCAATGGAACTAGTTTTTTATTCAGTGGAGACCTCTTAAATGCATTGCCTCAGTGCACAGTAAATCTATTCTTTTAGCAGGTTTATTCCTTTATCTGGTAGTCAATTAAGTGGCCTTTCATGAAATGTAGCAATGACATACATTTGTGGAGGGAGGTATATTCTTATAACTTGTCTGATTATCTTTGGGTTTTAGCATGTATTATTTATGAGTATTATTTCTTCCGCAGGTTTATGCCTTCAAGTAATCATGAACACATTTTAAGTATAAATATGAGTCTATAGCAACTGGAAACCACCATGGTTTTAACAAGGTTCATTATTGCACAGATATCTCATTCAATTTTGAAGGAATTGTATTTTGAGAATAAAATTTATTTTGTCATTTTCCCTCCTCACTTTCCAAATTGTGATACCGATGCTACAAAGAAAAGCAATCATCGCTGTTGCATGCATTCGACTAAGTATTTCTAGCTATAGAAATGCCATCAGCTTGTTTCATACATCTAAGATGAACTGAGAAAAGCTTTATAAATGCAACAGCATCAATGATAATTCCTCAACCTGAGAGGAACTTTACAGAATAAATGTCGGAAAATGTATTGATATACTTGTGGGAGACAGAATGTAATCAAATGGTTAATATTCTGGATATTCGAGTTTGGTTGTTGCTTGTTTTTGTTACACTTTCAATCTGGTGACTCACTTTTTCCCTGTTCCAAAAATAAAGAAAAATAAAAGTAAGTTATTATCGTATCTTCAGAGATCAAATCTTTACTTAACTGTTGCACACAAACAAAGCAATTGAAATATTAGATGGACTCAAAATTGTCATTACTCTCCTCTCCTCTGATCATTAGGCTGCGATTGCAAGCAACCGCCCTTTGTTTAACTAAAAAGTTCTTAAGTCACCATCCTTTAGGAAATAATCAAGGTAGCAATGTGGCTGGAAAATATTATAACCCAACACTGCTATCATCTTTATATGTAGACACCAAGCCAAATCTACAAATGAATTAGCTGTTCTTAAATTAAGGAATATTATGAGTCAGTAATGCTATGACATTCTTTTTTATGGCTATAGCTTGGGTTATAATGTGACAAGAAAAAAAATGTAATGTTTCCAAAATGACAGTTTTTTAGATTTGTGTGGCCTGAGGTAGTTCAGCTGAACAATAAACCATAATTTGATTGATGGAAAATTGAAGTGGTTCATCTAATCTGCCAGTCTAGCCCAGCGCAGCTTTGGTTTTGCATGTATGATGATGTATCACAGTTTTAGAGATAATGTTGTTTGTATTAGACAGGAGATTTTTTTCCTCCCACATAAAAAAGAAGAACTTTATTACATAGGAATGATCAAAATATGTCATGGATTAGCATGGAATCAAATTTGTTGGGGTATAAATTTGTAAGCCCAACTGTAGAAAACTAAATGATATAAATAAAGCTCGAGAGCACAGATATTTGTCGGGAGTAAATTGGCCATGTACTAGCTGTAGAATTATTGGGTCTGAGGTAGAGTGACATCTGCACTTTACAAAAGCAGACTAGAGTTATTTCACATGTTATTTTCAACAAATCCTGTCTTGATCAAAAGAAATCTTATAAACACCAATTATATTAAGACTCCTAACCCCTAGAGAGAAAAGTGCACTTGAAAAAATAATAAAAGAGTAATAAACAAAGCTAAATACCTTAACCATATGCAAATTCAAATAACACATTGGTAATCAAAGAACATGAGGCTATTTATAATCAACTACTGAATATTGATGATTTCTCAGATTTAACCATGGCAAATTGAAATTAAGATCCCTGAGTTAATTTCAGAGTATAATTTTAAACAGGATGGTTTTAGTTCATCTGCTGTTATTAGCAGTCAAAACAACTTTTGAATATTATGTATATAATTCAAAAATAATAACAAAAAGTGTCCAACTATTTTTTGTCTTTAAGTTAATACAGAAAATTAAACATTATAAATATGTTTCAAAGTTACTAAAATTTTACTAAAAACATCCAGCAATGCTAGGCAATGAATTTCATAATATTCCAGTTACATCTGTATCTCTCTTATATGTTACATCTGTAAGCAGAGAAGTATTATAAAGGGAAAAATTATAGGATTGGAATAATACATTTCATACATCATTTTCTTCTCTATTCAGAAATTAATAATGATAACCGGAAGGGAAATCTTCAAAAAAATTGGAGGACTTGAAGGACTCCTGGGTGGTTCAGTCGGTTAAGCATCTCTTGATTTCTGCTCAGATTATAATCTGAAGGTTCATTATCTACTTGCCTTGTCTCTCACAAGATGGTGGAAATAACGTAAGCTTTGGCTTGCACAGACCTGGTGTGGAATACTAGCTCCATTCCTTACCAGTTATCTAACCTCTCTTAGGCTCAGTTTCTTCATATGTAAAATAAATTAAGAGTAAATTTTTTTTTAACATTTTAATGTTTTATTTATTTTTGAGACAGAGAGAGACAGAGCATGAATGAGGGAGGGGCAGAGAGAGAGAGAGAGAGACAGACAGAGAGACAGAACCTGAAGCAGGCTCCAGGCTCTGAGCTGTCAGCACAGAGCCCGATGCAGGGCTCAAACTCACAAACTGTGAGATCATGACCTGAGCCGAAGTTAGACACTTAACCAACTGGGCCATCCAGGTGCCCCAATAGTAAACTTATGTAAAAGATTCAGAGAGGAGAGACTGATCAACATTAACCTTGAAGAGGACCAAGGTCCTAGGAAAGGTTTCAACAAGAAGACATGGTTTAAGCAGTCCTAGAGGACAAGCAGGCTGTGTATATACATGAAACCAGAAGAAAGGTGTTTCAAACAGAGGACATATAGCAAAAACTGACAGAGACAGAGAATAGTACGCAGGAAGTGACTGCCAGTCTTTTGGTATTGCACAGTAACAGATGGAAGAGGGATAGATAATTGAAAGAATATAATGTTCCATATCAAGACATTAAACAAGTTTCCTGAAATAAATTCAAACATCAATTTTCCATTATTGTAGTTTCTAAGTAAATTTGCTTGTATTGTTCTGGAAAGCTTTGTTTTGATTTCCCCCCTCCTGGAAATCATAACATAACCGAATCATAGAAAATTAGAGATAGAAGAGACATCACACTATTGCCAAGACCACCATCAACAGCTGACAGGAACAAGATCTAGAGGTTTAGGATTTGCCACAATGCTTAACACTTCCATAACCATTTGCTCTATGAAGGTGTTGGTTTTTGGGTTTCTCTGTCGTTTTGTTTTTGTTTGCTCCTATAATGACCCAGCTAGGTTACCTTTTCTTAGACTTCAAAATAATCTAACAGTCTCCTTTAGAAAATTAAATATTTACAGTGATTAATCAGTTTTTGCTTTTATAATGAGCAAATTATCCTAGAATTCATAAGAATTTAGTGAATTTGTTTTGCACAAATTTACACTCTGCATCAATTCTGTGAAATGTATTACAGTTATTTATGATATTTTATACTTATTTATATTTTCTTTGCATTGCTCCAACAATTCATCCTACCAAGGCCACGTTTACTTTTGTTCTACCACTTAGGTTTGGAGCACCTTCCAAGGATGCCCAACTTTTTTAGGTGTAAAATTTTGAAATAATATTTTCATGGTATAAGAATAATATCACATGCATATAATTGAGACAACATTGCAATGTTTCTACATTTTAAGATCCACGTGTTTTAATTTATATGATGATTATTGATTTTATGGTCTAAGATTTTCATAGATTTCCATAGGTTAAGTCAAGGAGTGGAAAGCCACAGTCTGCTGGCCAAATCCAGACCATTGCCTCTTTTGTAAATAAAGTTTTATGGAGACACAGCCATGTCCTCTTTTGTTTAATATCTTAATCTTCTTTCTCACTACAATGGCAGAGTTGAGTAGTTGTGACAAATACCACAAAGGTGAAAATATCCATAAACTGGCCTTTTACAGTAAAAGTGTGCCAAGCTCTGGTGTAAGAAATTAATACTGATCATTATATCTTAATGGATACAAATATTACCTTTGGATAATTTTTGTAGGCATTAATTTCAACCTCAGTAAAGTGTTTCACCACTAAAACACTAAGTAATCAGTAAAAACACTACCTTTTATGGAGTCAGAGTTGCTGTGACTGAAAATTGAAAGCATCTTACATAATGAATTAAAATAGGGGCACCCAAGTGGCTCAGTCAATTAAGCCTCCGAGTTTGGCTGAGGTCATGATCTCCTGGTTTGTCAGTTCAAGCCCTATGTCAGGCTCTGTGCTGACAGCTCAGAGCCTGGAGCCTGCTTTGGTCTGTGTCTACCTCTCTCTGTACCCTTCCCCTACTTGTGTTCTCTCTCTCTGTCTCTCTGTCTCTCTCTCAAAAATAAACCGTAACAAAATTTTTTTAAGAAGTAAATAAATGTTTGGGGTAGGGGTGTCTGAGTGGCTCAGTCAGTTAATCATTGGACTCTTGGTTTCTGCTCAGGTCATGGTCTCGAGGTTTCCTGGCTTTGAGATTCTCTGTCTCCCTTTCTCTCTGTCCTTCCCCCACTCACACTGTCACTGTCTCTCTCAAATTAAATAAATAAACTTTAAAAATAAATGAATGGGGCACCTGGGTGACTCAGTCACTTAAGCATTTGACTCTTGATTTCGGCTCAGGTCATGATTTCAATATTTCGTGACTTCAAGCCCGAGTCAGGCTATGTGCTGATAGGTGGAGCTTCCTTGGGATTCTCTCTCCCTCTCTCTCTGCCCCTCCACCATTCAAGCTGTCTCTATCTCTCTCAAAAATAAATAAATAAATCTGAAAATTTAAATAAACAAATAAATAAAAAATGTATGTATGTTTGGGCAAACCAGTAGTTAAAACAAAATTTTTTTATTTTTATAATTTTTTTAATGTTCATTTTTGAGTG
This sequence comes from Prionailurus viverrinus, assembly GCF_022837055.1. NCBI lineage: Eukaryota > Metazoa > Chordata > Mammalia > Carnivora > Felidae > Prionailurus > Prionailurus viverrinus. The sequence continues at coordinate 25,844,273 of NC_062578.1, forward strand.
AGAGACAGAATACGAGTGGAGGAGGGGAAGAGAAAGAGAGGGAGACACAGAATCCGAAGCAGGCTTCAGGCTCCGAGCTGTCAGCACAGAGCCTGATGTGGGGCTCGAACCCATGGACCAAGACATCATGACCTGAGCCTAAGTCAGAGGCTTAATCAACTGAGCCACCCAGGCACCCCAAAACAAAAATTTTTAGTAGCCGAATACCACTTACAAAAAAACAGCTCATAAAGAAACTCAGTGTATATATATATATATATAGAGAGAGAGAGAGAGAGAGAGAGAGAGAGAAAGGAGAGAGGAAAGAGAGACAGAGACAGAGCTGCTCTAGTGGACACATGTGGTGGCAATTCTAAGACTTACCTGCCCACCCTCCTCCCATCCCCAGGGACAAGTTTTGACATATGGCAGTGGAATGCAGGGCTCTAGGTACCATGACATGATACTCACCATTACAGGAATTTACTGTCAATTTGTCCTAAGAATTCTTGTCACTACACAACCAGAAATAGTTTATTAATTTGACCGTCATTCTCTACAATGCCTCTACTCTTACTGCCTCCACTTGGCCACTCTCTCCCTACCTGTAGATCTCCAGTCTGCTTTAATATACATAATTTACAAATAAAAGATATGCTCAGCCTCCCTTTTTTTTTTTTAATATTTCTAACTACTTCTGTTCGAATTCAGCCAAGAGTCAGCCAAAGCCTTCACCTCTCTGCTATGTCTCTCAGCCATTCCAAAAGTAAACAGCATAAAAATCTGTCACTTACAACTAGGAACATCCATAGCACCAGTAATTTATTGACCAAGAGTTAAACACTAACATTTCAAATTAAGTTTAAAATTATTCTAAGATTGTTACCTGTGCCAAATCTATTCTTGTAGTTAACAAATCTGTATCATTTCATTCTACTAACCATATTTTTAAAATAAAACCCTATTGTAATTTTCCAGAACACTTTCCAGGCTGGCAGGATGGCCTTTAAAAAAAATGGTTTCCCTTGATTTCCTCCAGTGACTATACCCTGAGGACACAAAACTGGGCGTTGCGGATAGATGAAGTTCCTGGTGCGGGAGAGGTGGGAGGTGTAAGGCATATCTTCTTGGAACATTAAATTTATTTAAAAAGTATTTTAGAAAAACAACATTAAACAAAGTAGCACCCTTTTATGTGTATAACAACACGGGGAGCAGAATTAGAAATTCATATTACTTTTTAAAAATACACAAGATAATGACAGGCTTCATGGATTACGCCTTTAAACCTTTCACTTTCTCACCAACCCCTCCCCCTCCCCCTAGGAAGAATTTCCGCTTTGCCTCAGGATGCACTTCAATGTAAAAGTTTGCAAAGAACATCTGTATTAAAGACATTTTAGGTCTGGTAATCCTGGTCAAGTTACCTCGCCTGTTTACTCTTCAGCTGCCTCGTTTCATAAATGAGAATATGGTATGACTCACAAAATAAGTAAATCACTAAACCATTATTGAAAAGCATGTAGAAAGAAAGCACAACTTACCATCTTGACAGCCCCCTCGTGTTCTACAAAGAAATAGAAATTAGAAGGAAGATACAGAGAAAGCCCTTTGGAACCCAATAAGCTGAGAATATCAAAAGAAACGGAATGCAAGGGGAAAAAAGATCATAAATAACATATTGCCAATTTCTTTATCAGGCTTACATGATGTACTCCTATCTTTCCATGAGAAGCCACTGCTAACTATATATACATGTGAAGATCCAAGTTCTAAAAAAACATGTACTTGTTCATTGACATCACATAAAAATAACTTATTCATACTTTTGTATACTTTAAAATGCATGTAGAGTCTACCTATCAGTACAAGGAATTCAGCGAACTTTGTTAGTTTGATCTCGGTACAGATATTTAGATAAAGAATCACACCAGTGGTTTTAATCTTTTAAGTAGAGACTGCCTTAACATCTGGAAGTTTTACAGGGCAGGTATTGGAAGTTGCTGAGTTAAAGAAGGCTTCTAACTATTCGGCACAAAATAAGACTGACACAATAACATTTGGATAAGCCATTTTTTTGTTAATTTTAGAAAACGTATGCTCCCAAGCAATTTAGGGTTTCTGTGTTTGTTGATATTACCTTTTAATGTGACAACCATGACACCATTTTCCAAAACAGATGGATTAATGTCATTTTTTTTTTAAATTACTTCACCTAGACAGGTGTTTCCTGTGTATGTTTGACATGAAATTAAACATAGCTCCAGATGTTCTGTTTGTAGCAAAGCCAGTTAATTTTATTAGAACATTTAATCACAGATCAACAGTGTAATAGAAAGGCAGCGAATGTGAAGCAGAGACTTAACAGAACTTCCTAATGAATTGTGAATTAGTTTATATAGGGAAATCTAGAGAAGTACAATGCTGCTTGTGTGAATCCTGTAAATGTACTGGTTTGGGCTTATTTTTCATGTGCTCTAACACTGTTACACGCAGAAGTTTCACTAGAATTGTAAAGTTTGTGGGGGTGCGCGCATGCGCGCGCGCGTGTGTAGATGCGATCATTCTGCAGCCACTTGGTGTGAGTACAATCGGTTGCAGTCCAACGTTTGTGGTGTTTTGTAAACGCTGCTCCTTAGACCAGAGTGGACTTAGTTTTCTCCCGTGTGGCTGGAAGTGCAGCGGGGAGTTGCTGATATTCACAAGGACTGCCCTGCCTTCCACTCCTGTCCTCAAGAGACAGAGGCGCGGAGCTCAGCTCTGCCAGGCTTAAACATCATTATGTGCCTAGTTATTTTTCCTCTAAGATTAGCTATAGATTTCCCATTAATTACAGCATCAGGTTGATTCATCATTAATAAAATAAATCTCAGTGAACTGTCACTGATTTCTTGACTAAAATGAAAACAAATGAAGAAAAACCGGTTCCTGTCCTTGTTACACTCTTATCAAATTTGTCTCTGCAGCAGCATGGTCATTCCAGAACCAGGACAAAATATTCATAATTTTCTACTTTGAAATATTAGTGTGCCCATATGCACTAATAAAAACTTAAAGCCTTGCTATGATTGATGTTTTTTGTTGGCCCGTCACCTCATTGTATAGAAGTTTGTTTTAATGAGTTTCTCTAATGAATATTTTATATTGCTACTTGGATGAATGGCATATGGTAAATGCAAGGTAAATTACAGCTCTTTAAATAAATATTTTTCATAAATTATTTATTTTGTGATGCCTGTATTGGTAAGATGTCATGTCAGATAAAGATTGGAAAGTATTTACTGTAATACTTATTTGTAACTTGAAGAAGTAAAATTTTTTAATTATTAACAAGCCTCCAATATACCCATGAATCTTATGGCAAAATTAGCATAAACTCTATCACATTACGAATATGTGTGGACAGATTCCATTCTAAAGTGCAAAAACAAGAGAGTATCTTATGTTTGTAAGAATTTTTATATAGTACTATACAAATAAGAAAAACTATTTCTATAAGGATTGAAAAGAGTGAACCTGGTAGGAACCAAATGTAAAGTGAGATTTAATGTTGAGAATGACGTAATCTCTAAATTATATATTTTAAAAAGTAAAATATAGTTATTTTAATTGATAACAACTCATTTTTCATAGTGTTTCTTATTTTCTTTGGGGATAATACATAGGTGTGAATGGATTTTTTAATCTAATAAATATTAATAGCTAGTACTTATTGACGGCCTTTACAAACATTATCTCATTAAATTTTCATGATACCCATGAAAACGTGGTAGTATTATCCCTATTTCTACAAATAAGAAAATAGAGAATCACATGACTAGTAAAGATTTGAACCCAGAATAGATTGTCTACAATGCCTGTGACTTTCCAGTTATATTGACAAGTCCCCAAAATAAGTCATTTCCTAACAAAAAGATTTTAGATATGGGAAAAGCAAATATCCTCTATTACTACACTATTTTATTATTAATAATAGTAACAGCTAACACTTAGAGCGATTACATTGTTCCTGGTACTAAGTGCTTTGCTTTCATCAGCTTACTGAATCCTTATAACAATACTAACAGATGTGTGCTATCACGACCCCCCCCCCCCATTTTATCATGGACGATAAAAATGAAGCACAGACTGTTTAGGAAATTGCCCAAGTTGCTCAGCTCGTAGGTACCCAAACCAGACAAACTGCGACACTGTGCCAAAGTCTGTGCCCTAAATAATGAAGACTACCACATTACATTGGAACATGTTCATGTGCTTCTCTCTCCCTTGAAAGTAAGCACCCTAAAGTTACTAGTGTTCTTATTCATTTGTGCGACCACAAAAGCTGCAGCATTGTTTAAAAACCAGTAGATGCTTAGTAAATATTTGCTAAACTGAACTGACTCACCAATGCCTACTGTTCACACATATATTCAAGATGGACTCTTTTTCAATGTTTTAATTCTAAAAAGAGAAATAAGCAAGTGTTAACCACTGTGTGCTGAAATTCAGCCACATAGGTCCTATGCTTGCTCACCCAAATTAAATCATAATAATCATAATATAGTTTTGTATAAATATGCGACAACTGGGCAAAAAAAAGAAAGGAAAATTCATAACTTGCATTTTGGCTACCCTCATATTTCTAGTTTACTTACAGTTTTGTCCATCCTATTTTTTTACCTAGAAAAATGGCAGTTTCACGTGGTTCAGCCTAATATGCAACTGAGTGTCAGCTTTTACACCATACTTGGATTACCAGCTTATAATACAAAGCACCATGTTATGCTAAATTATACAATTTGATCTTTCTTTAGTAATTCAAAAAGCATATGAAGATTCTATGGGAGCTTCATATACCTCTTTCCCAAAATGTCTGTTATTGAAACTATTGTAAGCAAGCAATCCAACATTTCTAGTTATTCTAATGCTGTCTTGATTTTGGAAAGTGGAAATTTACTTTATTGTACGTGTCTTTTAGTATTGATACATAGATACACATCTTGCATGGTTAAAATTGTACCCTCTGCGAGTTAATTCAGAGGCCCAAATGTAAGCACTGGCAATCAAGAACATCATGTAGTCTGGCAACATATTTTGGAACATATTGATTCCAAAATATCTAGGTAAACAAAAAGAATTCATCCATATGTTCTTGTGTTTTCTTTCCTCTCTGACAGATGGCATGCTTGAGAATAAATAAAAACAAATGCCTTAAATCAGAAGAGTCCTTATATTTATATCTCAGTTCTGGCTAACGATATGAATATAAAAAAATTATTTAATTTATGTATAGTTAAAGTAAAATACAAGAAAACCCATAGCAAATTATAATTGATTATGAAAAGGAGGAGAAAGCCGCAAAGTTGAGGTTACATTTTAGGATCCACTTTTTCCCTTCTTGTTCAATGGAAAGCATGTTAATTGTTTTGTGATGAACTCAAGCTACCGTTCTGATGAACATGTCACGTTTGAAAAGCCACATTGAGATACTTCTTAGGAGACAATTTTGCAAAATATTTCAGCCTTCGTTGCAATACACTAACAGCGGTCTTTGGTTTTTCTTATCGTATTTGTGCATAATGTCATCTTTTTTATTGTTGTTCCGGTGATCAGATACCAGAACAGATACATGAATACAATGATTAGCAAGGCAATTGATATTTACATATTATGTGACCCTTGCTCAAGAGGCAGGACATTTTCAAATGACTCCAGGGTGTTCTAAACTGGTTATTTCTGATAACTGGTTCGAAACTGTTGGCACCACTATACTTAAATAGGTAAGAATGACCACCAAAAATAGCTGCTGGAAAAACCAATGCAGTGCTGCATGCTTATGAGTGCAGAAAGGTTTCCAAGGAAGGTAGAGATTAGGAGTAACCAGTGGAGATATCTCCCCCTCTCATCCTGTCCTTCCTCCCCAGCGCCACAATCTGACTTTTTGTTTGTTTGTTTTGCCATATTTGAGACCTGAAGGGCAAATGCTGGCAGATGAGACAGACAACACTGGCAGAGAGGCGAGGACAGTGGCGGTGTTCCATGGGGATCAGTCAGCGCTACCCTCTGAGCTCCGTCCGTGTGGACTCTGCTATCCTCAGATTCCAAGTCCCCACAGGGCTGGCTATAGCATGACTGCTTTGATGTAGGGGTTTGAGCGCATGCAGGACATAATCACAGAAATGGATACTCTCTCTCTAGAAGAACTATAGGAATGGATATATTAATGCTATATGAACAAAGCCCCAAATTTTAGAAGTCAAAAGTGTGGTTTATCCCATGTAATCGTAGATTAGGGATCTCAAAGTAAGTGCTTAAGTAAAAGTACTTAATACCAAGTAAAATCAACTCCCTGAGAGTCATCCACTTTTATAAAGGAAGGATTATTTATTCAAGTTTTGAAGTAATATCATAGAATTAAGTGTGTGTGTGTGTGTGCACGCATTTTTTTAATTTCTCAGAAAATTTACATCCTATTTTGGCCAAATTCACTACCAAGCAAAAGACGCTCTCTTTTATGAATAGAAAATCCTGACTTAAGACATTTTATCTCTTTCAAAAGCAACCATAGACAAACAAGTGGTAAGCCTTAAGGACGGGAAGAGGTGGGAAGGGATGTAAATCAGAGGACTTTGACAATCACTGTCTTCAGACCTTGTAAATTACAGTGCTAACTCTACTGTTGGGAGGAGGAAGCAATATCAAAATCACCTGGGAGCTCTTTTCAAATTATAGGCATGGCATCATTGTCCCCGCCTTCCTACACCATTCCTGTGGGAAACTATTATTAATAAAAGGTATGTTACATCACTCAGGTGTTTGGTGTGTATGCGTGGGGGTGTGGGCGGGAGAGGGTGGTTTGGGAATTGAGAATCCCCAGAGATGATACTGAAATTCCAAACACTGTGATTTGCAGGTTAAGACCATTTTAAAATGAGACTCTAAAGCAGAGTTCCTCAACTGTGGCACTCCTGACACTTTAGACGAATAATTCTTTGTTGTGGGGGCTATCCTATGTGGTGTAGGATAATTCACAGCATCCCAGTCTTCTACCCACTAGATGCCAGTAGCTACCCACCCTTCTTTCCACCCAGTCAATACAATAAAAAAAAAAAAATCCCCTGCTCTTGCATTGCCAAAGTACCCCCTTAGTGTGCATCATGCCCATTAAGTTCGACTAAGCTAAAAATGTATGAGATATAAAAAGGGGAAGGAATGTGGATTTGAACCAAGCAAGAGAAATCTTAATAAAATATATACTACCACAGTTAGAGAGCTAGATAATTATTGGGATATCAGATTCAGGAACAAAGGGTTCTCTCCGCCAGTAGCGATGGATTTTGTTGGTATTGGAAAAAAGCAAGGAAGCATGGTTGCCTCAGTTCTACGCTAACTTAGAGAGGAAAGTGCTAATTCGAGGACACAAAGGTTGTCTCTCATGTAGAAGAGGAGTGCCCACTTTCCCGTGAAGAATGTGCTCTTTGTCCAGTAAAAAAGAAAAAAAAAATTTAAATCTTTTTTCCCAACAAGATAGTCATTGTGAAGATGTATATAATGTTTTGTGTGGGAACAGACCCCACACAATACCATATTGAAAACAGTCTTGCCCTAGCAAGACACTGACTGGGTCATGGAAAGTTTTTGATGTACCTAGTTTTGTAAAGGCTGTCCACCAAAAAATGCTCTTCAAGAGCCAAAATCCTTGGCGTAATTTCCTTATATTTACTATTACAAACTGGATTGAGTTATGAACAATTTATAAAAGAAAAACTACATATAAAACTGAAAAGATGCACAGCTTCACTAGAAATTAATGCAGCAAAACATAAACAGCATTAAAATCTGATTTTCACCACCTGTAAAATCGGAAAATGGCATATTTCCCTGAAACTAAGTCATCAATTGTAAAACATAATCATGATTTTATGTATCATGGAGAAAGTGAAAGTGCTACTGATTTCATTATTACATGTCGATTATAAAACATATTCAAATTTCAGAGCTACTAAAAATGGGGGAAAAGTATATCTAAGAACCAATGAAATCTATGCATGTAAAATGTATATGGTTAAATATTTCCAAGGGTATAGAGAATAGACATTCTCCTACAATACTTGTGGTATCATAACTTGGTACTGATTTTGGAAAGAAATCTGACAGGAGAATCAAAATAATAAATCCATACACTCTATGACAGCAATCCAATTTTCAGAGATTTCTCCTACAAAAATGCAATCATTAGAGTTTAAAGGTACATCTGCAAACGTACTTAATGAAATGCTATGAAAATGGCTTTAAGAACTTAGAAACAAATGCCTACCAAAAGATGTGGGAATACATACATTTCAGAGTAACATGGTAATTCTAAGCAGTCATTAAAAAAGTAAGTTAGCTTCCTATATACTACTTTGGGAACTGTTAATAATATTAAATATAAGCAAGGTACAGAACAAGGGTATCGCATCAACCCTTTTTTCCTATAAAGACAATTTCAGATGTTGTTAAAAGGCCTTTTTTTATTCTATATACGTCTACATTTAAAAAAATCTGTTAACAATTTTATAGCAATAAATATAGAATCAAATGCAAGAAGGAGGACAGAAGAGTGAGTATAGTATGGTACATCCAACTTCATAGGATCATATCTACACACATATACGCTGCAAAGTTGTGGACACCTCTTGAGGGGACCTAGGAATCTGTAACAGTGCTCCCATTGTGTTGGAAAAAGAGGGAGACTAGAAAACAGAAGAGAACGTGTGATTCTTTGTATATATTTTTATACAGAATGTAAATAAGTAAAATTTTTAACTGGTGTACAGTTTTTCATTTTTTTTTAAATACATTTATCTCCCTTTGTTTATGTAAGTCTAGTTACATAACTTCAGATATCCTACTACCTACTCTCCCTTCTGGTTGGATTTACACTGTCAGGTAAGAGCAAGGAGTTGTAAGCAACCCAAGCAAAAGCAGAGTTGCAATGTCTGGACTCCAGCACCCGAGTTCAAATCCAACAAACATGGCTCAGCCAGTGTGACCTTGGGCAAGTCACTTCCTGGGTGCCATTTCATATATATTGATTCATTGAATTCTTATTCCAATGGGTAAGCTTGTTATTATTGCCAAAGATGAGGAAATAGAGGCACTACCAGAACTCAAAGCATCCTGCCGCACACTATTAAAAAGTTGAAGATGTGAGACAAGGAAAGCAAGTCCCCTTCTCACCTAGAATGGTTCCTGGTCCGTGGAAAGTGTGGCTCCCATCATCCTCTGAGGAGGAAATTCTGAGCCTTGGTGTATGGTTGGGATTCAATAAGTGTGTTGAATGAGTGATTACCAAAGACCCAGGTTCACTCTGAAGCCCACGGAAAATACAAGATTGACAGAGTGACTAATATCTGAACAACTAGATTTATTTAGCTCTTAGGTTTAGAGTTTGGAACTGAGACCAGATAACTTCCCTTTTATATACAGGCAGCTCTTAAGGTGCCTTAGAACAGCCCTGGGGCTGTGGGGCGGGGAGAGATGGGAGAGTCCGTTTATCTTCCAAGAAAGTGTTTTAATTCAAGCTCCTGATTGTGTAAGCATTTCAGTTGTATTATTAGCAAGGAAAGACCACTTGCAACTTGCGTTTATTCAGCAGCTTCATTAATCTCCCGATACTCCTTCAAGACACGATTTGTTATTGCCAGGGAACTATCCATAAAACTGAGGTTCAGAGAAGTTAAGTAACGTGCCAAAGATCACATAGCTAGTAAGACAGGACCAAGATTCAAACCTTCGTCCACCTGACTCCAAAGCCAGCACTTCTGTACAAAACACTGTGACCTAAGAGTACTAATCCAACGTCAACATGCCTACCCTGGTTCCCCAATTACAGCTAGATCAAGTTATATCTAGATCACCTAAGACCCACATTAATACAGATTTCAAGCCTCATTTCAAAACTGCTGAATCAATCTTCCTGGGAGAGAGGCCCATAATCACTGTTTACAGCAAGCTGCTCAGGCATAAACTATTAAAATGGCTAAAACTTCCAGACAAATGGTATCCTTTCCTCGTGGTTTATACACATTAATGATATATACAGACAACATTTTTATACACACATAAAACTATGACTATTTTATGTTCTATTTACCTACACATATACAGTAATTAGAATTACAGGTATAGAACAAATATACCTGGCTGTATTTTTTAAACTAGAAATATAGAATTTGTACATTCTATATTTTTCAGTGAATAAAAAAAATATTCGACAATATAATATGTCAGGGAAAGTGGAATTGATATTTTCATGTGGAAATGTGTGTATTTTATTTTGCACTGCTGTTGGATGGGCTGACAATGGGCCAGGAAAATACAGAGGTGATTTAACATGTAGCCAGAGCTTGGTCATTTGATTATCTTTATTTCTACCATTCAGCTAGAATATAATTAATAGATCACGTAAACAGTACTTTTAAAAATAACCTGTGGTACCCTGAAATGCCCATGATGCTTTCACAAATACCAAATTCCCCTTGAGAACGCCGTTTGCTCTGCCTTGCAGAGCACTGCGTACTCTCTCTGAAAAGCTTCACATCCTAGATGGCAACAGCCCCTCAAATCTATAGCTGAGCTTTGTGTGTATAAAATGGAAAGTATCACTGAAAATTAGATAATTGCATTGAGTGGCCATAAATTGTACATTAAAAAAAAAAACCTATTTTTTAAAAGTATTTTGAGGCCAACAGCTCCCTTTAATGCCCCTGGGCAGTATTTTCAGAACTCATTTGTTTGAGGGGTTTTTAATCTGAGGACATTGAAAAGTTACACCCGCTGTGCTGTCGTCAATCACGCCAGGAGGAAAAATAGTGGCATGATTTGTTATCTGTTATTCCCCTTGCTGTGGTGACTGACTCCCAGTGCCAGCTCTGTCCTTAAGGCCATCACTTATAGGGACCACTGTCTGTCAAAACCACAGCCAACTTTAAGGGCTGCCTTTGTTGGAGCAGACAAATGAGTATGACCTTTAACAATAAAATAGGCACCTACTGAGAAAGATGAAACAGCAGCTGAAATTAAGAACACCATATAGCCATTTCAAACACTTGAGAAAAGTTAGGAGTTGAACTAAAACTTAATTATAAGAGTAAATGTGGGTGGACATTGTCAATAATGAAACAGACATGGTCAGAAGTATCGATTTGCCGCCTGAACTAAAACTTCATCCAGGAATCATCCTACCTTTCATTAATAATGAATAGTATTGATGGGGTTTATTTAAAAGTCGGGGGAGGGATTAAATTATGATAGCTAAAGGTTGATTAGGTGGCCGTATTTTTCTGGGTGCAGAGCTAGACAATTTGTTTATGAATATTCTAGAAGGGCAAAGGCAAAAAAAATAAGAACACACTAAACCTTTGATTTACAGTAATAGCTACTTCAAACGATCTGCAGCAAAGTGCCTCCGCCTGGATGGGTATTGGCTGTGAACTGGCCATTGATATTTTGTAGTGTTTCAAAGCTTAGTGTAAGCATTCCAGGCACTGCATTGTAAAGACCGCAGCACAGTTTGTGGTTTTGAAAGGCTCTTGTAACCCAACCTGGCAAGTGGTCAGTGGAGACTACATTTTACAGAGAACACAAATCAATCTTATTGAGCACTTTTCAAGTAATATAATATTCTGCCTGTGACAATAATGAAATTAGTCTATGGATTTTGTTTAAATATTGAAATGCCATTTGAATATTTAATGAAACACAGTACTTTATAAATATGCATATTTGTGTGGTTTTTATAAAAATTATGTTATTGATTTTTACAGAGACATCATTAGGAATAATATTAAAATCCCCTTTTTTCAAAATCAGTTATATTTGTTAATTCAGCAATACCTGTTTGAGATAGTTAAAAAGCTAATGGATTTCCCACCTATAATTCTATCACCTCTTATTTGATGGATATTTGGGTTACTCACTGGTATTTCCAGTTCTCGTCCTTTAGTTTAGTGGTCTTTTAACTTCCCTGCCCCCCCCCCTTAATCTTTGGCCAATGAAACATAAGTGGAGGTAATGTGCCATTTCCAGATGAATGAATTTATTTACGCCAGTGAGATTTCAGGCTGTCTCTTCCCTTGCCATGGGGAAAAAAAAAAAATGAAGGCAAAAGCCTCTACTGAGATGTTGGGGAATTTGGATCACTACGAATGGAAGACAGATGTCTATAGGGTCTCCATGACTCCTGTGAAAGAGAAATATTTAATATTTGTTCAAATTCATTGAGACCTTGGAGTTATTTGTTACCACAGCATTGCCTAACTTATCCTGACTAGTATATTCTAAGCGTTTTTTTTTTTTTATTTCCAAACTATCAAAACACAATACTGTCATGACTTCTTTGGTATGATCTATTTATGTGTATGTGTATATGCATCTATGATTTTTTTAGCATGGGATATTTTGGATGCGATGTGTGACTTTTCTATTTTCTCTGACAGCTAGGTCCCTAGCACCACTTAGCTGTGTACTTTATGACTTTCACTTGAGTTGGTCTGCCTCATAACTCTTCTAGCCCAAAATAAAATCAGAATCTCTTTCAAAAAGAAAGGATCTAAGGTCTGGGTTCTAATCCTAGAATTGGCTGCACCCGTAATAAGTCCAGGGTTCACAATATCACCTCTAGCACAGAAGTGTACATCCTCAAAAGTACACAGAATTTTTTATAATCAAAAGCCTGCACCAATGTAAAGGCCCAGGTTTTTAATAGGTTTGGAGTTTCAATTGTAACCTCACTCTGAAGTGGTTCTCCTTTCAGCGTAGGGTTAAAAAGCTTTGACAAAGCACCGCAGGGAACATTGGATTGCCCTCACCTGCATTGTACCTAGCTTGGGATGGATAAATACAGTCTCATTCTCTAATGTTCCCGACTGCCTCTAGGAACACTAAATTTTAAGAGAGAAAAACATGAATCCTGTATTTCAAGAGAGGTAGAACTAAGCCATTGTTAACTCCCCTTAAAAAGGATATTCAGTGGCCAGTTCAGTTTGCCCCTGAGACACCTAAAGCTGCATTAAGTACTTGTGAAGGTGAAAATCCACTGGGAACCCAATTCCAGTGTTTAAACCTCAGCGTGAATAGTAGAGTTCCTAGCAGGGTGCACTTTTACATGTCGTTATAAGCAGATTCAAAACTTACTGTATGCACTCGTGGTACACTATTTCTATTAACCTATAGCTAACCATAGTCTTCCACAAGATGAGCGATCAAAATATCAAGCATTACATAACCTCAGTCAAATTAAAGGAAAAAAGCCGAAGAGCATCTGAAAATCAAGGGTCTGTGCACTATAGGTCACATAGACAATGTCTGAATGATAAAATATAATAGATTTAAGCATTTAAAATCTATATGTTCTGTCTTCCTACCAAATATGGCATGATATAAATTCTCCAAATTTATTTTTAAATATATTGATATTTGCTATTGGTTAGATCATTTATTGCTATTAAATATCTTCCTCAGATAGGCATTTTATAAATGTTACAAATAACTACTTGGTACCAGAAAATAGTTCAGAATTTACTCTGAACATGATAATTAGTGAACACGTTATTTGATTTTATTTTATCCATTTTATTTTATTTATTTATTTTTTAATGTTTATTTTTGAGAGAGAGAGAGAGAGAGAGAGAGAGAGTACAAGTGGTAGGAGGGGCAGAGAGAGAGGGGCAGACAGAATCAAAAGAGGCTCCAGCCTCTGAGCTGTCAGAACACAGCCCAATGCCGGGCTCAAACTCGAGAACTGAGAGATCATGACTTGAGCCAAAATCAAACGCTTAACCTACTAAGCCACCCAAGTGCCCCTATTTTATTTTATTTTATTTATTTTATTTTTGAACATATAATTTGAAGTTAATATTATAGATACACGTGTATTTATTTATTTATTTATTTAAGAACACATGTCTGAAGGTAACTAGTTTTCAAAGATTTGAATTACTTTGCATGAAAAGTAAAAACAGTCAAGCTTCCTCCTCCGTGTTATGCTTATTCTCTATTCTTTAAGCTTGTATTTACACAGCCTAACAATAATTTTACTAGAAATTACTGAGAAGTCTGCATTTCATTCAATATTGCTTAGCAAATGTGATGTTATTCCGCTTTAAAGTCAGTTTTAAACATAGCATCTTGATTGCTATTTGACAGTAATAGGTCAAGCATGAGATATTTTAGATCCTATTAAAATTTTTCAGGTCAAGCAAAGGTGACAGAAAAATAACCATTACAGGATCTTTATTGTATATGATAGGACCACAAATAAACTTTGCATCCCTATTCCCAGTGTGTCCAGACTTGACTGAAAGCAAAAGGGTGTGCTTTCCTATTGATTTTCACATGGAAGCTAAGAGGCAAAATAACCCCAGCTCATTAAAGGTGCCAGTGTGGTGGATGATTTGGCGCCTTTTATCTTCTGAAAATAAAATCAGCTAAATCTGAGACATATGGTGTGGCTGTTAATGGAGAAACAGCACAACTAGAAGTACACATTCTGTGGACCCCGGTTTCTTACGTATTTATGGCCCTGCCCATTTATTCTTACACTTCAATGTGTCCAATCTGCAGAAGGGAGATTTACTCTTGATCAGCGGCTTTGATACATTGCTTTCTCCCCACCCCTCCCCCACCCCCGCCAACAGCTGTACCACTTCCAAAGTTTGGCAAGGATTCCTAAATGTTATTTGTGAAAAAGCACATCTTTTTGGAAAAAGGAATCTATGAGAACTTTATGAATGGGAATATTTCAAAGCCTGCCCGTGAAGGATGAATGCTACATCTAGCCCTTGAGGAGACTAGGATGTAGTTTTAATTTTTTTGAAAATTTACTATCAAAAACCAACCAAACAAACCCCCTTCATTCATATAAAAATGAATGACTAGGACCATTTTCCCTCAAATGTCATATTCAAGGAATGTCTCCCCATTCCTAAAGGGTTCCTGCATTTTTCTTTCCTTTTTTGTGAGGTCATTTATCTCTGTCTCCATTCCGTACAAACTTATTTTACAAATTATACTTTTTGTGTCACACATTTCAGAGAAAGAAGATGAACCATGAGTAGATGGGGAAACATTCCTTGAAATGATATTTAAGTTAAAGAATATGAGATCATTGAGTAAACGAAAAGCTCCCAGCACAAATTAGTTCGAATTTTTAAAGATATTTCAAAGTTAAAATTTCTCATTTATGTTCCTAAGTCATAGATTGCTCTCATTAAAAAACAAATATATTTTTCATGTTTAACCCCAAGATAACTGGGAAAAAAAGGATTTCAATAATGATTATTTTATTTTATTTTTCCAATTTATGGGAGCTTCTTTAAGAAGTTATTTACATTAGTAACCTTAAATTTCACAACTCTCTCTCCTAGCATCTATCTTTCCAGTATCGTTCTCTCCTCATCCTATCCCTACCCTACGCCCAGATCAGTGCTCCAATATCTCTCTACACTAAGGAGGCGATTTCTGTAAAAGTGGTAGTGAATAGGTTTGTTAAAAGGTGTGGGTGATCCTAATTCAGAAAAAATAAGTTGCACTATAGAAATGTAAGTTAAAAAGACATTTCAAAGAAATATACAGTGAAGAGACTTTATAGAGCCCTGTGGACAGATAACAACAATGCAAAAATCCAATTATTTCTATTGTAACCACCACTTTTCTCCTTTCTTATACTTCTCACCTCTTGAAAATCATAACCCAATCCTCGTTTTCATAAAAGAGTGCTTTCATGAAGATGGTGCCAAAGGTGAAGAAGGAAGCCTCTGGCCGTCCCAAAACCCAAGCCAAAGCAAAAACTTTGAAGGGGAAAAAGCAGTGCCAAAAGGCATCTGGAGTCAGAAAAAAAAGATCCGTGTGTCACCTACCTTCCCGAAGCCTGAGATACCGCACCTCTGAAGGCAACCCAAATACTATATCCTGGAAAGAGCGCCCCCAGAGGAAGCAGGTCTGACCACTAGGCCATCAAGTTCCTCCTGACTACTGAGTCAGCCATGAAGAAAATAGAAGACAACGACACACTTGGGTTAATTGTGATTGTCAAAGCCAACAAGCACCAGATCAAACAGTCTGTGAAGAAGCTCTATGACATTGATGTGGTCAAGGTCAGCACCCTGATCAAGCCTGATGATGAGAAGAAGGCATATGTTTGACTGGTTCCTGCCTAGGGTGCTTTGGGTATTGCCAACAAAATTGAGATCATCTAAACTGAGTCCAATGGGCTAAATCTAAACATATATATATATATGTATATATATATATATATTTTTTTTTTTGCCACACACACACACACACACACACACACACACGCGCACACACACACACCAAGCTAACTGGAGATATTTTCGTGCATAACCAAAACACAATTCTGAGAGGAACATTTTCTGAGGCCTCATGACATAACCCTTGGATGTGAATTTCACATATGGGACACAGAGACAAAATCCAGGTTCTTTCATGCCAGGGAAGATTTACCTGATTAAATATTGAGACCTAATGTAGAGACTGCTGCCTCCTTTAACACGGTAATAATGGTCAAGAAGTTACCTTCTGGTGCTTATGAAATGGATGATTTTTAAATACTTTTAAGTTTTAAAACTCTGATTCTAGTCAACAACTGATGCTTAAAGAATCACCTAATCTCAGTGCTCAAAGGAATCTTCAAGGTCATCTTTAAAATATCAATGAAATTCAAGAAAACACCTGAAGACCTAACGGGATCATCACTACGACTTTGAGATAATGCATAGCTCAGACTTTCTCCCAACCAGATTGAATGGGTCAGACAATGAGGCAAATGAAATAAAATTACTTTAAAAACTAGACACATTGTTTTACGTGCTGTGAAAATACTGATAAAGACAGAAATCACAATTGACTTTTTTAATGAAAATATACAGAAAATTTTGACATGTGTTAACTACTTATTATAGCAAAAATCTTAGATAAAGAAGTATTAAAAGTCCTTTATCCAATTCTTTCCTGTCTAGATCCTGTCTTCTAGCTAGAACTAATACCAAATAACACTGAGTCCTTTCCTTTGTGCATCATTGGTAAATTCTAAATCTTAAACTGGGCCCTATACTTGGTTTAAAAGAAAAAAAAACCTATTATAATATTAGCATAAATGATATACACAAAATGACAAGAAGCCATGAACCACCTGCTTCATATTGACAGCCTCAAAGTTCTGTACATGCTCCCTTGTTTTAGAACACCAAGAATTTTTGTTTGGACTTTGGAAAAAGAACAGAACCTTTTCATCCCCTGGATTGGCTTTAGAATTCTATCATGATTAAATATGTGTTATAAACGTTCCACTGGGAATTTGTTAATGACTTAGGTCTGGCATAAATATGGAAGAAGGATCTTGTCACTACTGTTCCCCAAGCCCCTTAAACAAGCTACAAATTTGCATGAAGGTGAAGCACTCTTTGTGCAATTATTTCATTTTAGTGCATTTAATGAACACTGCTCCTATCCAAAAAGGATTTGAATTGGTGCATATAGAAGAACAATTTTTAATTGCTTGGGTGAGAGAGAGTGGGTAATAAGGATCCATTGAGAAACAGATAAAATAGACACTGGCATACACAGTATCTAGAATTTTTTTTTAATTCATTATTTTCTGAAACTCAGACATGAATTATGTATTAGTGATAAAAAGTATTTATTTTTTATTTTTTTAATTTATTTTTTTAAGTTTATTTATTTTGACAGAGACAGCACGAGCAGGGGAGGGGCAGAGAGAGAGGAAGAGAGAGAGATCCCAAGCAGTGAATAGCCTAACAAGGGGCTCGAGCCCATGAACTGAAAGATCATGACCTGAGCCAAAACCAAGAGTCAGATGCTTAACTGACGAAGCCACCCAGGTGTCCCATACAAAGTACTTTTTAAATCCATCTCCAGCATTAATTGATATATATGTGATTTTAGAATTAGGTTAACAAAATAATGTAATTAACATGTTTACACTGAGTTTGACTTATAGGGCTCAACTAAGAATAACACACTATTATCATTAACATACTATTTTTCTCTAAGGGTAGAAGGAAATCATTGCCAGCCAAATGCAGAAAGCTTATTCGAACAGCCGAAAACAAAAACATATCCATTACCAGAAGTAAGCATGGTGTTGTTTTTTAACCAAATACTTACAATGAGAAATAATAAATGAAAAATGATAATGATATTGAGTTCATCCTCACAACAAGCTTATGAGGAATCTAATACAAATATATCCATTACAAGATTAATGAACTAAACCATAGCTCATTCCCGAAGGTCTACTGATCATATACTGGAGAACTATATTAAAATATGTACAAATCCAAATCATCTTTACTCAAAATATCCTTTCCAATTGTTCTACCATAGCTCTGAAAATATCACCATTTTTAGGTACAATGACTCAAACCATGGCATAATCCTTACTTGCAGCCTCCTACCCCCCACCTAGAGAGACAGTGTCAAAAGTTTTTGTAGAGAAAGGACTTGGTGTCAGAATGACAGCAGTTTGAACCTAGTCTCTGTGGCTTATAAACTCTGGGAGCAGAGGCAGGCTGTTTAACTCCTCAGCTATCCTGATTTCCACCTATAAAATGGGCACAAGGCCACCCACGTCATAGAGTTTAAATTTAAGATGAAAACTGAATAAACATGCACAACTCTTAATCCTGGGGCATAGGAGATGCTCCATAAAACGTAACTCTGTTACTATTAATTAATTCTCCAAAATGTCTCAGAGCTGCTATCTCTTTCTTGACATCGCTAACCCCCAGTTTCATCCTAAAGGGTTGTTATAATAATTCAAGAAAGAGATTATTTTGTACCTGGAGTTTTGAGGGATCTGATTCCCTTTTCACTGACTACATCCCCTGGGGCAGGGTTGCTTTAACAGGCTAGGATTCTTTTGCTCCCCATCTGACACTGTGTCTGCTTTGCTTTGCAGCCCTGTTGGCCTCTGCTACAGCCACCAGGTCACTCACTAGGACTGAGCAAGAATGCTCATCAGTCACACTCCCTTCAAGAGGATAATTCTGTGTGAAGAGGGGTAGGGGATTGCGTGGGGAAGTGAATCCCAGGAGAAAGAAAAGATCCTAAAGCAGCCCAATCCCCTGCAAGGCCCATCCTTTTGTTCTCAGTCCCCTGTGAAAAGGTTGTTCCAAATAACACCTAGAAGCATGCATGCCTGCCTTCATGCTGTCCCTGTGCAGGTAAAGATGTCAGGTTCCCTGCTGTAATGAAACTTGGCTACGGTTTCATTCCCATTCTGGACTTCCCTATTGTCATTAATCAATTTATTCAGATTGCTATTTATTTATGAGTTCATTCACACAAGTATTGAGCATCTTCCCAGTGCTAGAGGTCAAGGACATGGTCTGAGGGCTCATTATGTAAGTGGATAGACAGGCATCTAAATAATTAACATAACACAGCGGGACAGTAGAAGAACAAAGTGTAGAAGTAACAATGAGAAACATTGAACTGGAAGGTTGGGGTGGAGATTTGGGGAAATATCCACTAAGGAGTTGGAAACTTTTGAGCTGACTGTTCAAGATTAACCCAATGTTCTCAAAGCTCCCTGACCCCTGAAAGGCTTCCAACCTCCCTCAGGCTCAGCTAGCTTGTAACAAGCCTAAATGAGAGTGTTTCCTCAATGGACAAGTGAATGAATAAGGGAATTGAGTTTCGATCTAATCGGGGAGGGCAGTGTGAATTTTTGTTTAACCCTCTGAGCAAACAAAGTAGGAATGCATGTTTGGGGTAGATGATGGAGATCATGGGAAATCTGCTTCCCCCTCTCCTGAAGTGCTCCAACCTCAGCAGCTCTCTAATAATTAATATTAGCAAAATGAATTATTTTTTCTTTAGAACAAGAACACTGGACTCAGTGTTCTGCATATATTAATAACTACAGGATAGGTATTTGCCACTTCGTTGGAGATGTAGTTTAAAAATTGCAGTTCAGGGGCACCTGGGTGGCTCAGTCATGATGTGTCTCAGGGCATGATCGAGCCCACTGAGCGTGCAGCTTACTTAAGATTCTCTCTCTCTCTCTCTCTCTCTCTCTCCCTCTCCCTCTCCCTCTCCCTCTGCCTTTCTCTCTCTCTCTCAAAAATAATTTAAAAAAAAATTGCAGTTCAGTGACATGCTTCAGTCACAGTAAGTGTGAGAGCAGAGATTGATTAGCACAGGGTCCAAATGGCTGTCTCTTGTGCACCCGGGAAGGAATCTCCCCATTCATTTCCACCAGCTGTTGGAGATGAAATGTGCACTTCCGTTCCACAGATGCTGGAGAAAAAGACAATGCCACTGAATTTCTATAAATGTGTATTGTCTCAGGTAGAAGATGGGCAAATATCCTCATCTAATTTAAAAGCACATATATGATGCTATGTTTCACCAAGATATTTAGATCTGCCCCTGCCAAGATAAAATTGAGACTGTCATTTATTGCCTTTAACAAAATATTTTTCTTTCATCAGCAAATAAGTAAGAAATGGAAATCAGTCCTGACTTCTTACCATAGCCATGATGCCTTTGTCTGCAAAATTCATACGTGGAAAATAGTGAAATGGGAATCCCTTCATAAAGGCGATCTAGCAACTATGGCTTCATCCATAGTTCCATCAAAGGAGGGCTCTCCCAAATGACCTGGAGGCCTGAACAGCCTGAGAACCATTCTTTCCAACTCCGGGAAAAGAAGAAATTGTGGATGATTAGGAAGTAGAGCAGGTAGGATGCTTAATCAGTGGCAGAGCAATCAATAAACACCAACAGGTCAAATCAGTTAAATTGAATTAAATTGACCTTATATCTTTGGAGAAAAGCCTAAGGACAGAGAGAAAGAGAACAGGTTAGAGTTGACTGGCCTTGTAACAACAAAGGAAGTCCAGGAGTTAAGGAATTTCAGGTGAGAGCTTATTGAAGCCCAGTTGGAGAGATGTGCATCCTTGGTGTGAGGAGACTTCAAACAAGGGGAAAAGCAGTATTGTCTACACGATTATAGCATTTGCTCCTACAAAGATATCCCTGTAGGCTTTCCCTCAGCTCTCTGTCTCCCTCTCTCTATTGGTTCCTTTTCTCAAGCAGTAAACATAATCAACTCTTCTATTTCCAGCTCCCATCCAAAGCCATTCTTCCCCTTCTTGGACTTTCTTACCTCCTATTCTAGCCCACTGCCTGGCCTATGGCACACCACTGATTGCTATTCTAGAAAAAAAAAATTGATCCTCATGTTATTCTTTCCGTGACAATTGACACGTGACAATTGACAATTTGCAACGGGTCTCTCGCATTTCTGCACATCTTATGAACAGAGGCACGGACTGCCTTTGCTCTGGACTACCTTTTCAAGAATGCTTGTATAACAGACAGATGAAAGTTAGGGATCACATCTCTATCAGGAGCAAAAGGCAGCTCTGCTGACTATCCATTCTAGAACAGACCATGTCTCCCTTTAGGGCAAATATTGGGCTGGTTTACTGCTCATCATAAAGGACGTGGGCTCTGTGAGTTCAGATTCCTTCCTCTCCTGTAACACAACCCACTGCGTTTGCGTGCCCTGGTACCACCTGACTCTACTTTACCTTTCAGGAAATTGGGCCCAGAGAACTGGCACAGACTGACTCTGGCTACTGCTATTGCCGCTAATCATAAAATCATTTGTCTCTGACACAGGAGTCTGCAGTATTCCACCAGCAGGCAAGAAACTGTAGTAGGTTTGCTCATTAGTGTGCAAGTGGAGTAAAACCTCAGACCCTTTTCAGTTCCTCACAATGATCATGTGGCCACCTGCCCCAGGTTCTGTCTCCTTTTGATTTTTTTACTGGGAACCGGCCAAATGTTAAGAGGTTTGCCCCCCAAATTGACAAGGCAGAAGAAAAAAAGAGAGAAATTTTATATGTTCTCAAGCCTGGAAATCATGCATCTTTGATCTATGGGAGACTATCAGTCAATAGGACCTGAAGCTTAAAGTTATAAACAAAATTGCTTTAATGTGTCAAAGATATTAAGCTTAAGGATCTTCCAAAATCAGCACTCTTCCAGCATGAAGAAAATTAAATTCTAGAACTTTGAACATATATTACTAAAAAAAATTACTTAGTCCTATGTAGGTGGCAAAATAAATACCTGTTCAGGCTGATACACTTGCTACTTGGATCATCTTCCTGCTTTATAAAGAGATAAATGTATGTTACAGAAACAAGTTCTTATTTTTGAGGCCATGCATTCTTTCCTTACCAGTCAGCAAGTCAATCGGCAATTTTATAGGATGTGAATTTTTTTAAAAAAGAAATAGAATGGTAGTATGTTTATATTAGTAGTATGCTCCCACAATAAAAATATAAACATTGCTTCTTCCAATCTTGATCTGTATTTACTGATAAAATCTAGAGTGTCAGGTTACATTAAGTTAAAAAGTGTGTTTCCCCCTTCTTTATCATACTTGGTGTACTTCTTAATTAAAGGTGAGTTGTCAAAAATTCCTTTCTTGCATGAGTTTTACACTTATATTTATTATTTTAAAATATCAACAAATGCATGATTTTAACTTTTTCCCAACAAATGTTTTATGAGAAACTGTTCCAAGGGTAGGTGACAAATACCAGACAGACAGAAGTGAACATCAAATAAATAAAAGAGTGTTGCATGCCCACGGTGGTCCCAACCCACTAATATATGCATGCAAATCTGCAAACTAGCAGAAAGGTGAACTAAATAATCACTTTAAACATTTGTTACTAACACATATGCACACTATTTAGGCAGTTTGTCTCACCTCCTCTAACGTATCTCTTAAAAATGTATTATTAAAATTTTCAAACCTATCAAAAGTAGAGAAGATGTGAATCTGTGGGAACTCACCCAGCAGCTACGTCCATGTGGCACTTTAAAAAATATATATATATGACTTTGTGAACTGAGATGGAAGATAGTAAGAGCAAAGCGGTAACAGCTTTTTCTTAAATGATTTTTTAAAGAAAGAATTTTTTTTTATATGTGGACAGAAAAAAATGTGGGCTAAGGAAATCACAGAGGTAAAGTGTTAAGAAAAAAAAAAGAAAGATTTCCACTGGATTGCAATTTCCTTAATGCAATATTTCTAAAACTTGTACTAATGATAAATTACATTTTATTGAACACACAAAATATTACACATATTAACCAGCTCGAATCCTGAAGAAGTCTTAACAAATGCATAGGTTATTTTATATTTCCTTTTTCAGATGAAATCTGTAGCTCATTCATTCATTATCAAAATAAATATCAATTGAACATCTGCTTCGACCTGCCCCTTCCCAAGTATTTTGAGAGGCACTGGATTTATAGCATTGAAAAAAAAAATATGCGTCCTAGTATTAGGAACATCTTTTCTCGATACCTCTAATAGATCATGTATTCCTCTCTTAATACTCAAAATTTCATTATTTGTCAATTTTCCTTTTACCATTTGAAAACATAAGCTATTTGCAGGCTGTGATGTTTAATTTTATGTGTCAACATAAATGGATCATGAGTACCCTGATATTTAGTTAACCATGATTTGTAGGTATGTCTGTGAGGGTGTTTCTGGATGAGATTAACATTTGGATCAGCAGACTGAGTAAAGCAGATTCACCTCCCCAGTGTGAGTGGGCTTCATCCAATCCAAAAACAAGAAGGCAGAGGACGGAAGGATTTGTTCTCTATGCCTGAAAGCTTGAGCTGAGATACTGATCTCCTCCTGCCTTCAAACTGGGACTAATGCTACTATTGGCTCCTTTGGTTCTAAGGCCTTTGGTCTCAGACTCCGCTACACCTGGGTCTCCAGCTTGCATCCAGCAGATCAGAGGACTTAGCTTCCATGGAATCTCACTCTCTCTCTCTCTTTCTCTTCTCTATCTCTACCTCCATATCTCTATTATATTGTCTCACACTGATTGTGTTTCTTTGGAGAACCCTGACTACTACACAGGCTAAATCACATTCCATATTTCCTTGTTCCACATAGCTTTACTTAGTAGGTGGTCAATAAACACTGTATGATGTGTGTGTGTATATACATACACACACACACACACACACACATATATATGTATATATATATATATATATATATATATATGATGGTTAGAGATAAAGACTATAAAGACTGGTCTTTATCTCTAACCATCTTTTATTATACTATGCTATAAACTCATTTCCTCAATTTTAACTGAGATTATTTACTATAACCTTCATGTATGGACTCAAAATAGATAAAAATGTTCCCCTGATGTTATAATTCCATTCTTTTGTTTTTCTTGTAAAAAGAAGTAATTCTGTGATTCAAACCTCTTAAAGGGTTAACCTTTGTAATTTTGTATTTCTCTTAAAAGTCAGGATCCTAACCTAACCCTAATACTTCCAAAATTCCTTCCTTAACCTAGGCATATGCTTTCATTAGAAACCATAAAGAATGTAACTAATATAAGTAACTTTAAAGGACATGATCACTGACCTCCCTGCATATAAACATAAGTGATTGATTTTGGGAAAGAAAATGTTCACAAATAATCAGTGCACATACCCATTTTGACCAATGGAAGTACAAGCCAAAAGCAATGTTTAATAATATTTTTGTGCTTTAAAAAGGGATGCACACGTCACCACAAATCTTGTTTTTCTCTCTACATACCTAAACTAAACAAATTAAGTGGGGGGATCAAATAACTTTGTGGAGAACCCAGGTGAAACCTTTTCTTTAGTGAAAGTAGACCTTGGAATACAGTTAACCTAATTAGGTAAGCTTGTTCTTTACATGTCATATTAACTAACATAATAAATGACATTCTCTAGTGTAGGACATACTGAGAAGCCTCAGGTTACCCACTGTGCTGTCCTGAAGGGATCTTCTCAAGAGGAACAACATATCCTCTGGGTCACCATCACTTTCTGTGGGGAGAGGGGCTGCCCGGAATGGAAAGTACCTACTGTGTGACTTGAGAATTGAGTGAGGAAAGGAAGAATTCTATTATTAGTGTCTAGACTTGAGTTTCATTAAAATATGTGTCAAATGTTTTTAATACTTCTCTATCTTGTTATATTTTTTTGTTGTCCTGAACACTATTTTGTAGCAAAGTTGCTGTCTCCATCTTGTCTCCATCTTAAGCGTTACAGTAAAACTCTGATGCTAATTATTAACAGAAAGTAGTCATACATGAAACAAGGGACCTGGTTATCTAGAGAAATTATCACTTTTCAAATGGGGTAGACGATCAGACGCTGTGCTGTTTTTCATTCCCAAGAGAATAAAGGTTTAGGTAGAATGCCAAATGGTATTAAATGCCTGGCGGGAGTGTTTGATGCCCAACTCTCTATCCCAAAACAACTCTAGACTCTAGCTTCCACCAAAAAAGCAAACAAAAAAATCTTTCCTTTGTATCCCCCAAATGCCTGACACTATTGCAGCTAGTTAGTTAAGCTTTGGAAGTATCACCCTAACCCCAATCATTTTACTTGTCTTTACATCATTAAGGAACCCCAGAAAAGGTGGAGGCTGCCATGGAGACTTCCAATGAATCAGGGTACAGGAACAGCTTGTAGGGGATCCCAAATAAATGCACAGTTACTCGGGTAAAGTGCTGGCAGATTACACTTGCTTGGTGCTTATAGCCACAGCAATGACTAGAGTAGCAGTTCTCAAACTTTAGAGTGCATTAGAATTACATTGTGAGAAAGGACAGTGAGGCTGATGCTGATGCTCCAGGAATCACGTTTTGAGAACCTCTGGGCTAGTGTAGCATACAAGTTGAGTGTTAGGCTTCTCTAATATAGTTAACAATTCATAGATCTGAGGTCATCCATAGCGTTTATTAAGTCTAAACTGTGATAGAAACATCACGGCAGTGGGTAGCCTCAATATCTACAGAAGACTTAGTGTGGAGTGGTTGGTGAAATGAGGTATAGTCTTCGCTGTTGTAATTGGCTTTGAGGTCAAAACTGATGCCCATAATCTCCATCCTTCACCATGTATCCTAGATTTTTCTTACTCTTGACCAGCATTTAGCAGGAAATTGCTTGCTTGGACCTTGATCTCCAAAGAAGTCAGAACCCTTAGTTGTTCTACCTTGTTAGACCATGTTTGCTGCAGTCACCTTCCTATAGTTATCACTAAGCATGAAAACACCAAGAATCATGCCAGTTAATCTCCTGGGTATTTCCATCATAGAGAACTCATCTCCTATATGGTAATCTTCAGTACATTATATTTAACTATGATACTGCCAATTCCATATACTGCCTACCCCATGAATTTGTAACTCTGAAGAGAGAGCGGCATCAGTGCAACAGAGGTAGATTCGATGGCAACCTGTCAACTTGTTCATTTAACTACTTTGTACTGTCTTGTTTCTGTGCCCATCCTCAATTATGATTCAGAGAATGTGATGGTAGTCCATTCATGACGGACAGCTCATTGTCCCAGGATCGGGTATTCAGTTTCTACTGGGGTCTAATGCTATGTCTGTAGGCATGCCAAATGGTAAGTAGCCCTCTTCTTTAGACAGCATGGCCTTGCTCCAGACCATAACAGTCTATCCTGTGACCCTTCTACTGGGTCCGTACAGCATCCTAATCTATGACAGATACCTCCAGCAATATCTGATATGCTGAGTAATACAACATAAGTTATCGGAAGCTTGAACTTCAGTATAGACTTACCTCATTACTCTGGGCTCCACTCAAAACTGGAGGTTTTCCAAAAACTCAGCATATGAACTGGAGCAGAATCCCCAAATATAGTGTGTCACCTCCAAATTCCAACGAAGTCCATCAAGAACTCCATGACTTTCATAGTTGTAGGAGGTGCAAAGTTCAAAGCTTCCCATTAATTTTATGGGGGATATCTCAGTGTGGTTCAGAACATCAGACACCTAAAGAAATTCACCCATATGACAAGCCTTTAATTGTATGGGGTTATGTCTCATCTACTGTTATTTGCCTCCTTCATTAGACTATCCAAAAATAATTACCAGCTTCTTTTCAATGTTGCAATTAGTCTCACGTCACTAAGAGTGACCATTCAATAGTGGACTGGCCTGTTGTTATGTGAAATATCAAGATGGTAAAGATCTCTGTGGTCTTTATCACCACAGAGACTGAAAGATATAACATTGTCTCTAAGAAGAAAATAATATCTATGTGGAACAAGGTCTGTGTGTCAAAGTCCTATATGGGTGCACCTGCATGAAGCTGATTGTCACAGCAATGGCTAGTGTATTAGTGTTCTCGAGAGTAACAGAATATATATATATATATATATATATATATATATATATATAGTTATGTGTGTATATATATATGTATATATACATATATATGTACATTTTATATCTATTATTTTTATCATATATCTCTTGATTATAAGAGATTTATTATAAGGAATTGGCTCACATGATAATGGAGTCTGTCAATTCCAAATCTGCAATGAGACTCAAAATGGCCAATGGTGCAGATTAATTCTGGAGGCAGTCTACTGGAAAATTCTCTTGCTCAGGAGAAGATTATAATTTCGTTCTAGTCAGGTCTTCAACTAATTGGATGAGGCCCAGCCACATTATGGAGGGCAATATGTTTTACTTTCCCAATTAAAATGTTAGTCTTATCCATAAATACCCTTGAAGAAACACCCAGAATGATCTTTGACCAAATATCTGGACACCCCATAGCCTAGTCAAGTAGATACAGAAAATTAACCATCTGGGCTAGGATGAAAGATAAACCAAGAGGGTATAGGGGAGGGAACAAGAAGGTATCCAGTACACCCTCTCTCTCTTGGAACTTTCAAACTGAAACAAGGTAAAAGTGATAGATAAAAATAAATACATGGTATATAGAGAGTAAGCAGTGGGAACAATCTTCCCTGAGTATAGCCAACAAGAGGGTATAATCTCTATAGAGAAGCTAATAACAGTAGCAAATTGACTGCAAGTTAGTCTGCCGTTTTATTATCACCATGTTCTAGCAATTCTAAACAATGTGAAAGATAAAATTCTCTTTCCTAAAAAACATCTTTTATAGGTCTAAATTCAAAACAATTGCTGCTGTGGTTCCTATTGAATTTTTGTAGTATGCATATACAAGTTTTCCATTAGAAAAATTTATTTATCCTTTCATGAACATTGTATTCTGTGTCCAAGTTAACCCAAAGTCCAGTTACACAGATCACCCCTGCCACACATGCACATTTTGTGATGAAATTTGTACCTGTTTTGGATTAATTCAACCTCTCTTCAGATGCTCTTTGGGTCTCCAACCCCTGTGGCATTGCATATCCTTGCATTTAAGCATTAGATTTGAAGTGAAGTGATCACATAGTGATGCTAAAACTAAAAAAATGGCACTTGAATTACTTCAATTTTGTCATTTTGTGTGCAAATTAGTCTCTGTAACTTAGAGAATTTATTCTTTGGGAAATAACTGCTCTGCTACTTTTTTCTGTTTTGTTTTGTTTTGTTCTCTGATTATTATTATTGATTTCACTTCATGATTATTGCTGAAAATAATAGAACGGGATAAAAATAATCCGTTCTAAGCATGAAATAACTGAAAAGGGGTTAAAAATGATCTTCTTCTGTGTCAAAGGCACTACACATGCTGCTGAGAATGTTCTATGTGCTCTCTAAGTATAAGGGGACAGGAGAGAATGACACTCTAGTTGGGGGGTAAAAGAGGAACACAGAAAGGACAAGAGATGCATCTCTGTTAAGCATTAACACACAGAGTAAGTTATGAACATGTATTCTTGAGAACCATTTATTCTTTTATTCATGAATTAATAAATCCATTCATTCACCCATTAATTCAATAATTCAGTGAATATGAATTGAGTTCCATCATATGATAGGCACTATGTGTTGTGATGGGGACCCACAAGTGAACAAAACTCAATCACTGCTTGCCACCAACTGAACATGTCTCCCCAAAATCCATATGCTGAAATCTAATCCTCAGTGTGGTGGTATTAGGAGATGGGGTCTTTGGGAGGTGATTAGGACATGAGGGTTCAGCTCTCATGAATGGGATTAGAGACCTTATAAAAGAGACCCCAGAGAGCTCCCTTGCCCCTCCCATTATGTGAGGGCACAGCACAAAACAGCTGTCTGTGAACCAGGAAGCAGGCTCTCAATAGACACCAAATCTGCCGGCACATTAATCTTGGATTTCCCAGCCTTCCAAACTGAAAAAAACAAGTTTCTGTGGTTTAGAAACCACCCAGTGTATGGCATTTTTGTGACCACAGCCCTCATGGGCAAAGTCACTAATCTCTGAGAATTCACAATTTATGGCAAAATCAAGTAACAGGCAGTGCTGTGAATGCCCACAAAAAGGGTGCCCTGTGTGCCCTGAGGTGGGATTTGAGTACATTGTTAAAGAAAGCTTTCAAAACTGTAAATATTTATTTACCATTGATTGCCAGTACATAGCAAAATGCATGCCACGTAGTAGATATTCAGCAAATATGTAACATGGTGAGTCAGGAGAAGAAGGGAGGAGCAACCTGATATGGGTTGAAGGTGGATCACATGGGGAAAGGGAGAGATAAGCAGAGAGGGAGAAGGGGCTAATTATTACAGGCCTATGTGCCTTGCAAAAGATATCGAGATTTATTATGATTATAATGCAGAACAGCTGAATGACCCATGTGGCCATTTGCAGAATATAAAAGATGCATTTTCACTTCTATAAAAAGATGTTGAAGTAGAAATTGTTCATGATCAGGACACCTGGGTGGCACAGTCGGTTGAGCGTCCGACTTCAGCTCAAGTAATGATCTCACAGTTTGTGAGTTTGAGCCCCACGTGGGGCTCTGTGTTGACAGCTCAGAGCCTGGAGCCTGCTTCGGATTCTGTGTCTCCTTCTCTCTCTGCCCCTCCCACTTGTGCTCTGTCTCTCTCAAAAATAAATTAAAGTAAAAAAAAAAAAAAGAGAAATTGTTCGTGATCATAAAATATCAAAATAAATTATAATAAATGCATGATTTGTATTATTGTGCATCCATTAAAATTATGCCTTTTGTAGAATAGTTAATGACAAGATAAAGCATAACTAGACAAAAACAGGAAAATTAAAAAATTATTTGAAATGATTTGTATGTGTTTTCTTGGAAGAAAAGAATCTAGGGAAAGTCTTTTATTTTATTGTTTTAAAGTTTATTTATTTATTTGGGGGGAGGGGTAGGAGCAGTGAGAGAGGGAAAGAGAGAATCCCAAGCAGTCTCCATGCTATCAGCACAGAGCCCTGCACAGGGCTTGATCTCACAAACTGTAAGATCATGACCTGATCTGAAATTGAGAATTGAATTCTTAATCCACTGAGCCACCCAGGTGCCCAGAAAGTCGTTTAAAAATATTTACTGAATGCCTACTTGATGCTGAGCACTCTTCTCAGGGTTTCAAATATGTTAATTAAAATTGGCAAAATTCCTTGCTCTCATGCAGCTTAAAATCTAGAGCAGGAAGTGACTAGGTGAGAAAATAAAGATAATGGAGAGTTGATAAATACATAGAAAGATAGATAGATGATAGATAGATGATGGATTGATAGAGTTATAAAAAAGATGTTGAAATAAAGATTTTATATATAAGATTTTATATATAGTAAATTAAAAGTGATAAATGCTATAGAATAAAAGAGAAGGGTCAGGAAAATTAGCAATATCACCAAGAGATGGAGAAGATGACAGGATATGTGTAGTGGAATTTTGAAGGAGTTGCCCAAAGTAGGTTTTATCATGAATGGAAACAACCAAAATGCTGTGTAAAAACTGTATTTTTTCTTATTTATTTACCAAATGGTTTAGAATAAACATGTACTACTTTTAGAGACAGGGAATAAAAGGTTGTGACTCACTGTTTATTGATGTATCATCAGTCTTTATTCTGTCAGACAGTATCTATGGAACCAATCTATGAATTAGAAAATCAACAAAAGATTTTTATTTTACAGATCCTGTAGAATATTGCTACTTACATGTCTTTTATAAGTGAAGTAATAAATAGTCTAAATCAAAACAGTGACATTGCTACTTTCTTCTACAGCTTATATCCAAATAATGTGACTGTTTCCCATCTGCCCTAGCAGATAAGCATGTGAAGAAGGTACAAGGCTTTTCTAGACAAATGAAACTGTTTCACCAATATACGATAATAGACATCTCCCAAATACGTGGAGACACCGGACTTATTATCTCCAGAGATATCTTCATATAATCCATCCCAGAAGTAAAGTGTTGAACTTAGACCACGCCTTGGATTTGTCTTAAACTGATCCACCAGGGAGGGGGAGAGGATGGTACAACAGATAAAACAAGATGGCAAAATGCTGAAGTTGAGTGATATGTACCACTCCCTTTGGGTTCAATATACAAGTATTATGTTTGGAATATTTTTATGATAACATATTATAAAAATAAAGCCCTCAATTTTCAATATTTAGAATTATTGTCAAATGCTAAAGCAGTCATAATAAATCACTGCTTCCTCAGCTATTGGGGATATATATTGAAAATCAAATGTTTTATATATTTCATAATCAAATCACCTTATGGTCCAAGTGTCTAGTTGATAATATTCACTTTTGAATTATTTTTAGGTCAAATCAAGTCTTCCATGCTTTTTTAAGACAGTACACCAGCATTTCATTTACATTTGAGTCCCAGTAGGTAAGAAAATTATACCTCCTCAGTTTGGACTTTGTCTACATATATACTTATAGCCCATATTCCTACAGAGGTAGGATGACCCTCCGCCTCAGCCTGATGTCTTAGACTCCTTAATCTTAATGCCCAATGTCATCTTGGCACCTGTTTCCATTGGTTTTGAAGTATAGTAGCTTTTATTTTTTTTACTCTTAATCCCCTTTATCTATTTTACCCATCTCTCCACAGTATCTTTCTGTAATCAACTCTGAAACATATCATGATTGAGGCATTTGTCAAAGAGGTCCCCTTTGACCTAACCAGTA
The DNA here is from genome assembly GCF_022837055.1 of Prionailurus viverrinus. Lineage (NCBI taxonomy): Eukaryota > Metazoa > Chordata > Mammalia > Carnivora > Felidae > Prionailurus > Prionailurus viverrinus. The sequence goes on from NC_062578.1 coordinate 25,876,259, forward strand.
TCCAGCAGCAGCGTGATGGAAATAGTTTATTGGGGGGAGTACATATTTCCAGGTTCTCTGAGCTAATGACTATGAGCAATCCAGACCAAATCATCAGGAGCAGAGAGGTGCTTCAAATAGCTAGACACCTAAGGAGACTCAGACATGTACACTGTTACTCTGTAATGGATCCTGGTCTGGGGGAGCAAATCTCAGATGATTTTTGGGAGCCTCCACTTCTCCCCATGCCCTGCCGTCAGAGCCTACTAGCAACACGCCTGAAAATCAAACAAAGTTGGGTTTATTCATTCATTGTCACGAGGGAACTTGCACACCTAGGGAACTTCTGCTACTTCATCAAGCAGGAATTGGAAAGGACCTCCAGGATTTGGGCCGAAGGTGATTTTGAGGGAGAGTTCAAGGAGGCAGGATTTGCTCTAGATTGGGTGCTCTTAGAAAAGGGGGGTAATCCTATGATTAAATATCTTAATAATTTTCATAAAGAAAGAGGGAGGGATAAAGCAGCGCTGAAGCTGCAATTGGTGAAGAAGCAGCATTCTGTCCTGTTAGCTGATAGATGAGGATATTTGGTCATTTTTAAGGTTTGCACAATGACCTTCTACTTGTTTGTGCTCAAAATAATATGAGAGTAGGCTTGTTTTTGTCTCACAACCATGTTCACAAAACAACATTGTCTGACCATCTCTTAAGGTGGTTTATGTTACACAAGTAGGCTCCAACCAACCCGTAGGTGACGGGCCAGCTCCTGGCAACCTCAAGGCATGTACGTTAGGCTCAGCCATTAGGGATTGCTTTGCCCCTTCTCAGAACTCTATTCTCCTATTAGCTTGAAATATTGTATAACTATTTATGTGAATCAAAAATGATCAACATAGACAGTTTCATATGGTTTAACCTACATTAACGTAGATCAAGAGGATGTTATACTTAGTCTACAATATCTTAAAATACACCAGGTATGTCTTTGTTATATTACAAAATGTAAATTATGGATGCTATTTTTAATAAAGAATCAATATACATAAGGGTCATATCAAGAACGTGATCTATATTCTACAGCCTAATATAGTAGAAAGAACACATTTAGGCTTTGGAAGACTGAGTTCAAGCTCAGATCACAACATATTACTTATATAACCTTGGATAAATTGTACAATACCTCTAAATCTCCCTAAGATCACTTATAATTTTTTTTATTCTTTATTATTATTTTTTTTCAACGTTTATTTATTTTTGGGACAGAGAGAGACAGAGCATGAACGGGGGAGGGGCAGAGAGAGAGGGAGACACAGAATCGGAAACAGGCTCCAGGCTCTGAGCCATCAGCCCAGAGCCTGACGCGGGGCTCGAACTCACGGACCGCGAGATCGTGACCTGGCTGAAGTCGGACGCTTAACCGACTGCGCCACCAAGGCGCCCCTATTCTTTATTTATTTTTGAGAGAGAGAGAGACAGTGAGACAGAGCGTGAGTGGGGGAGGAACAGAGAGAGAGGGAGGCACAGAATTTGAAGTGACATCCAGGCTCTGAGCTGTCAGCACAGAACCCGAGGCGGGGCTCGAACTTACCAACCGTGAGATCATGACCTGAGCCAAAGTCAGACGCTTACCGACTGAGCCACCCAAGCACGCCAAGATCACTTATAAAACATGCCTAACAAATATAAATCATTCAATAAAACCTAATTGTATTTCCTTCCCCCTAAATCTGCAACTTAAGACAGTGTCTATGATGTTTGCTCAAAGTTCACTATGTAATTATCATAAAGAGCTCTTCCTAAAGAATATGTTTAAAAATATATTTAAAAAATTTTATGTGACTACATGATAGCTGGTATCACATAAAACTTTTCTCATCATTTTATTTCCCTTTACACCCTAGTTGTCAGAAATTTCCCTTTTGGAAAGAAATACAGTGGCCCATGCAATAAATGTTTCAAATTCCTGACACAACTAGTTCTATTATTCCTTATTATTTCCAAGACCTCTCTTATCTTTATTTTAAATATTTTCTTCAATGTATGTTGCTTATTATATAACGCCTTCTCTTATTGTATTTGAAATTTGGGGAAATGTGATTTTTAAAAAAAAATAGTCATGTAAATTATCCCCCCAAGTGTTTGCGAAATTCAAGAAGGTAAACAAAATGATTGATTAATCATGTAATGTTTATTGTATTTCACATATGACCTGAAAGAACATGTAATAATGTTTCAGAGTATACCGCAGTATTTTTCTGACACATTTTATACATTTATAGCATTTAAAATATGTGATGATAATTTCTGCTTAGGCAAAAGTTGAGGGGAATTTGTGAGAGGTGGGTTACTTGGGCGAACTCCAAGCACCATTGCTGTAGTTGGTCTTGAGGCCAAACTGATAGTCATTTGGTCTTTCTTAACCCAGCACTTAAAGGCTCCCTTCCCTTCAGCGAGAACTTCTGTTGATGTATGTGGATAGCTGGTAGATTGACATCAACTGTTCATTTCATCCTGATCACTTGGCTGTTTGGTGTCTTTTCCATGGTGGATTCTCTCTGGTGTGATTTAAAAAAAAAAAAAAAAAAAAAAGGAAATAAAGACATTTTGTTCCTCCCCAAAAGTCTACTTAGATGCCACTTTTCCGGATTTCCTTGCCTCATCTTCATTCAGGCCCCCAACTAACTAGCTATGCTCTTCACCATTACCCATGAATCTATAAATGTCTTTATCTCAGTCCAGTTTTCTCTTTCTACAGAATAGATGACCCGCTGCCCTGTCTGCAGCTTGATGCATTGACAAGATTTTTTTTTCATTTTATTTATTTTAAAGAGAGAGAGAGAGAGCGAGAGAGCACTACTGCATATGTTCCAGGGGGCGGGGAGGGGCAGAGGGAGAGGGAGAGAGAGAATCCCAAGCAGGCTGTGCATTGACAGAGGATCCTGCACATCATGAGATCATGACTTGAGCTGAACTCAAGAAAGGGATGCTTAACTGACCGAGCCGCCCAGGCACCCCAGATGCTTTGACAAGATTTCTACTCGCCACTTCTCTCCCAGCCACCTCTCTCCCAGCCATTTCTCCCCCAGCCACTCAAGTGGGATGACATCTAGAATGCCTGCCACTTCTTGCTAATCTGCTCCAGTTAACACGTGGCACCAATGTGTTCTGTAAAATGTTGAAATATTGTTTGAGTCCCTTTGGATACGACCATGAATAAATTCTCTGAATATGTACTGTTCCTGATAAATTTTTGATGGGTATTTAAAAAAAATAATAAAACCACTCATTCACTTGGTGGCTACTCACATACAATATACCATGGTTAATTAGATTACTGGGTTAATCTACTCTAGTAGAGATACCACATACAGCACAGTAGCTGAAACTGGGACCATCACTCATAAAGTTTATAGTAGTACATTGTCAATTGGAATGGCCTATCTTACTTTTGCAGGAGCCAAACTGGTAAATTAAATAGGATATGATGGGGGAACACCAAGCCTTCATTTTTGAGAGTAGCATTCAACTGTCATCTCCCCCAGGGTATAATACTGTCTTTGACTCACCATTTTGGCTGGGAGGGTTAGAGCTTTCACATGGCCTTTTCTACCATAATAGCTTTTATTTTTTTATAATGTCTCTTCTTGCTAAGTCAAGGATCCAGTGTGAGAATTTTGCCAACTGTTCAGCATGTCTATTGCAACATATATTTGGAAAATTGGAAATGACTGACAAATTTCCCACTGTGGGTTTTACCTGAATAAGAACTCCCTTTGTTATCTTATTCACATGTGGACCTACTCTAATAAGGATCTACACTGGCACTTTGAGTACCTAGGTACTTGAGACAATTTGGACCCAGAATCTAACAACCCTTGAAAAAAAATGAATATTGCCCCTATCCCTCGTTTATGACTACCTGACTAGGTATCCATAATGTCTGAGTCTGTGAATTCACTCTGAAATTAACAGGCAGTATTTGCTTTCTTTTTAAAACACATGTCATGCGTTTCTTACAATTGACCTTTTTATTCTATCAGTGTGGTCTTCTTTATGTATCAGTATCTTAGAAACTAGCTTATAGGGTCATTCTGAGGATTAGATGAGTGAAAATATATAAAGCAAGAACTGGGCGAATATTTTTAAAGCATTTAGTAAGACTTTATTATTATCATTCCACAATTATACCTTCAGAAAACTTAGCTTAAGAAATAATTAAAGAAATATGTATACATACACATATTCACCATGGTGATTTATATAATAGATTGGAAAACAGAATAATAATGCACAATAAGGGTTGGTTAAACAAATGATGGAAATAAATGGGGTGATCATATATGTTCCTAATAAATATGTTCATTTATTTTTCAAATATGTTCACAGTAGATGGTTATGTAAAAGAAAAGGTTGCCTAAAATAGTTGCATGTATGATGTAAAATCATTTTGTAAATACGTAGTATAGTCACATATATCCATGGACCTATACTGAGAAAAATGATTACAAGGATAGAGACATAGATTTCTAATTAGTCACATTTTATGTATCTTTCTTTTTTTTTTCTGTATGCATTTTTAATTTTTCTACCATGAACCTATAATACTATATCTAATTTTAAAATGATAATTCAAACACAAACCTTTTACAAGTCACTTTGTGGCAAGGAATGTCTTTGATTCAATTTGGCAGAAACATAAAGATTTGAAAATCTATTCATAGATTTTAGCAGTAGAAAAAAAAGAGATTTTACTCTCAGGTATTCTTAGCACATCCCACATCCCTGTGTCCTCGCAGTGGCTCATACAGTACAAGTGTCTAATTAATGTTTGTTGGAGAATGAAAAGAAAGAAAGAGCAATCATGAATAAAATATAATCAAACTTTAGATAAAGCATAGCCAAAAAAATGTTAAAGCAATGAACTAGGGGAAATATTTGTAATAGGGAATAAAAGGCTAATATACTTATATACAAAACAAAGACATTGGTTTAAAAAAAATGGTAACTATAGATATTCCTATTTTAACATTTGTGTGGTACTGACGCCTATACAGTCACATATGGCTTAGTATTTGCTTATGCATTTTGATCATAAGCACCTAGGCTCTTGTGTGATGACATTGTGAAGAATACTGATGTAAGAATAATAGGCACACATCAAATTCTATTATCATTCAACTGCTGCCTCGCTATTATTAACTTTACTTCATCCTGAACTAGGATTAATTTTGTTGATCATTGAAATGATTATCTAGCTTTATTTTAAAAGAATCTTGAGGTACCTGGGTGGCTCATTTGGTTTAGCATCTGACTCTTGATTTTTGTTCAGGTCATGATCTCATGGTTTGTGAGATGCAGCCAAGCTTCGCATTAGGCTCTGCGCAGACAGCACAAGCCTTCTTGGGATTCTCTCTCTCTCCCTCTCTCTCTCTCTCTCTCTCTCTCTCTCTCTCTCTCCCCTGCCTCCTCTCTCTCTCTCACTCTCTCTCCCTCAAAATAAATAAACTCAAAAAGAAAAAAAAAAGAATCTTGGCAATGCTTTGCTACCCATATTTGTCAAGGTTCCCTAGGTAGTAGTTAACCTATTTAATGTCAGAGAAGTTCAAAAAACAGCACATGTAAATATGGGATGAGAAGAGATCATTGAGAAAATATTGCCTTTTTAAAAATTTCTGATGCTATGTGAAAACCTGTATGAAGGGATTCAGCAGATCAAATGTGTCTGTAAAGTTATTTATTGAGACCAAAAAGAAGGGCCATTATATCTTTCCTCACAACTTTTTTTTTTACATGTTTTATGTTCTATATATCTTTGGGTGTAAGGGATTAAAAAACAGGTCAGCCAAATGAACATGGGGGTGTAGATTAGTTAAGGAACAGGTTTCAAAGAGGAATTTGTTTATTACTCGTGCGTTTTTTTTGGTGTTTGTTTGTTTCCATTTACCAAATACACATGAATCCTGTCTGTGTACCAAGCACGATGCTGGGTATATAAGATGGACGACACACACGCTTCGCCTGCCTCAGCAGAGATCATACTTCAGTGGCACACTAAGGCAGTAAACAGGTAAACAAATAAATAAGCAGCACAAGTACAGATTTGGTGAGCCCTATGAAGTAAATTCAAGGCATGCTCTCAGGAATAGTGGTAAGGGCTGAGGGGAGCTTCGAACCAAAGAGGGAATAGCTTGGGAAATCTTTCTGAAAAATGCATATTCAAGCTGCAACCTGAAAACCGCATCAAATGCTCGGAAGGGTCCAGCCTGTTCCTGAAACTGGCAGAAAGCTAGTGCCTCAAGATCACAAACTGAAAAAAAATGAGGTGATCACTACAGGTGGAAGGACAAAGCTCAGGGCTGTTTGGAGAATATAAAGTATATTTTCAAGATTACCTTTTGAATATAACAAAGGGTTCATTACAAAAAGTAAGCCCACATTTCCATAGTTGTGCCTTTCTTGATTTAAAATATGCCTTATCAGATCTCCAAAACAAATGAAGTGAAAAAAAGCAAGACGCAAAACTGCATGCCATCATCTGTCTTTATATGCATAGAATATCCTGGAATGATATATGAGAAACTGATAACAGTGATTGCCCTGAGGAGGGAAGCCGGGTGGCTGTGGGAGGAATGGAAGCTCGTCTACTGTTCACACTCTCACCTTGTCGATTTTGTTATGTGCTTGTGTTACACTGAAGAAAAAAATTAATCATTTTTAAGTTCGAAATATTAACTGTTTCTTAATGTTTCATTATGGAGATTCGGTCCAAACGTGCCTAATTTGGTTCTGAGTTCCCATTTGTCTCTGAAAATAAAGAGTATATAACAGAGGCTTTCAATGAAATACAATAGAGATATAATCTCCCCTTTAAAAAATGTATTCTTGGGGCACCTGGGTGGCTCAGTCAGTTGAGTGACCGACTTCAGCTCAGGTCATGATCTCACTCATGGTTTGGGAGTTCCAGTCCCGGCATCCAGCTCCCTGTGGTCAACCCGGAGCCCTCTTCTGATCCTCTGTCTCCCTCTCTCTGCCCACGCGCTCAGCCCCTCCCCCACTCACTTTCTCTCTCTCTCTCTCTCTCTCTCTCTCTCTCTCTCTCTTTCTCTCTCTGTCTCTGTCTCTCTTTCACTCTCTCTCTCAAAAATAAACTTAAAAAAAAAGAAATTCTTGGGGGGCCTGGGGGGCTCAGTCCATTAAGCGGCCAACTTTCGCTCAGGTCATGATCTCACAGTCTGTGAGTTTGAGCCCCAAGTCAGGTTCTGTGCTAATGGTTCAGAGCCAGGAGTCTGTTTCAGATTCTGTGTCTCCCTCACCCTCTGTCCCTCCCTCGCTCGTGTTCTCTTTCTGTCTCAAAAATAAACATTTAAAAAAAAGAAATTCTTTATAAAAAAAAAGAGTACTTTTCTATTAAAGATCCCTTGAAGTTATCAGAGTAATTTTAGTGCTTTGCAAACTATTTTTTACCAATAAGTTTTGAACACACCAATTGTATAATAAAATGAGTAAAATCACAAGGTCTTCAGCTGTCTCACCTGTGAAATGGGAGGATAGAGCTAGATGATTTACATGTCCATTGTGGTTCTAAATTGCTACGATTTTTGCAATTCATCCTTTCATTCATCAAGTATTTGTTGATTCCTAATTTGAACCAACGCTATACTAAGCACTGGGAAATCAAAGATGTGTTCTATGTCACAGAGTGGTATATATTTGACCACTATTTTGTCTCCACTTTTTGAACAGTTGTAGTATTTTTATTAGGCAAATATTTTTTTATTACAGTTTTGGGGTTTTTTTTTAGTGTTTATTTTTGAGAGAGAGAGAGAGAGAGAGAGATACAGAGTATGAGCAGGGGAGGGGCAGAGAGAGGGAGACAGAATCCGAAGTAGGCTCTGAGCTGTTAGCACAGAGCCCGAAGCGGGGCTTGACCCACAAACCGTGAAATCATGACCTGAGCCAAGTCGGACACTTAACGATTGAGCCACCCAGGTGCCCCTGAGTAGGCAAAGATTGCTAGCCAATCTGACTCTACCTCTCCACTTCCAAACCAGTGCTACTGGAAGCGATGTAGATGGTCAAATTCCGGGTCTTGTACCTCCCCTTACCTTTCCTCTTTTCTTCACAGACTGAAATGTAGATGTAATGGCAGAAGTTAGAGCAACCACCTTAGATGACAGGATGGAGCAATACTTGGAAGATAAAAGAGGTAAAGACAAAAGGAACATTTGTCTTGACATTATGGAGTTGCCATGTCAACTGTGAACGGTTTATGATCAGATGGATACAGAAAAAAACTATCTTTTTTTAAGCCACTTTATTTTTGTTTATTCGTTTTTTTAGTTAGAGCAACTCCGTTGTTGTCTTGTAGCTAGTGTCAGGTTCTTGCAACAGAGGAAGTCACAATCGGAAAAGAAAGAAACATGCTAGCAAATGATTGCAACATTAATTAGCAAGCACTTTAAAAAATGGTCTACAAGGAGTATTCCAGGAAAAAAGTATCAGCTGACTCTGCTTAAGGAAATCAAGGAAATGTTCAAAGAAAAAAAGAGAGAGAGAGAGAGAGAGAGAGAGAGAGACATTTGGCTGGGTCTTCAAGGATAAATAATATTTTTTCTAGATATAAAAGAAAATAAGGATATTCCTAGAATGTAAAAATTCCCAAGTCGTGACAAGATACGTATTGCATTGAAAATACTGAAAAGTTCATTGTGACTGACATTTGAGGTGTATAAGGGAAGAATGGCAACGTATGTTAGTTAGGCAGGGTGAGATTTTGAAGGCAAATAAGTTTGGCCTTTTTCCTTTAGGTCATGGGGAGTCTGCAAGATTCATAATAGACAGGAGAGTGACACCATCAGATTTGTTTCTTAGGAAGTTAACTCTGATGGCAATTTTAAAGGTAGATGGGTTGGAACAGGAAGACATATAAAAGCAAGACTAATTTCAGCTTCATGGATAGTCAGTAACTTGAATAAGAAGACATACGCATTTTTCACATTAGCCTATTAATTATTCAGAACTTATAAGGGAATCAATATTAACCACCCTTCTTGCTTTTTCTGCATTTACATATTAAAAATATTAGTGGAACCCTAGGAAATATGGTGAAATTATTGTTAACAGAAGTCATCAATATGAATGAAAACTTAATTTATGTGTATATATTTGTACACGTCCGCATATGTGTGTAAAGAGAGAAGCAGAGACAGAAAGAGAAGAGTGACTAGTAGGTAGATATAATGGAAGCTTCACAGGTGTGTTTATATATAGATATCATTAATAAGTTAATTTCCAGGAGAAATTTACATATGTTCTGATCTGTGTGTAGGCAGAAGGCAGAGAACTAACCTAATAATTGATCTGTCCTGTCAGATAAGCATTCCAAGAGAAGACCAATTACACTAAGACCAAATTATACTTTTCAATTACACAGGTGAATCAATCCAACTCAACATGTCAAAGCATAAAAAAATGTTTTAGAAAAGACAGGCAACATACTAAATTTCCCTACCTATTACCTGGAAGTAAGTACTACTCGGAAGAGTAAAATGTCATTCTGTCAATATCCGTGAGCTTATGAGGGTTTCCCAGCCCTATCCATCAAGGTGCCTTCTACCTCACTATCAAATACTTCCCCAAAATATATTACCTTGTGAATTATCTTCAGAATGCTCCAAATTCAAGAATAAGGCAATGGTAAAATAACATTCAGAGACCCATCAATGTTCCCAGCACATATAATCTCATTTCTCTCTTCCTGCATCTTTTGTTTCATTTTTAAATCTTGCCTTCCTGAATTAGGGTGTGTGATGAATAGGCTGTGATTAATGCATCGAACTATGTAATACCCAAGCAAATAGGGGGAAAAGGAAAAAGAAAAAAAAAAAGGAAAGAAACTCGTCTACATAGTCATACCATTGTGACTAAAAACTTGAGGAATATGGAGTGAGATAGAGCAGGAGTAGTTATTTGGAGCAGACCATGCAGAGTTATTAGACCAACTTAAGGTTTGCTATCATTATCCTGGTAATGATGGGATGCCAGTGAAGGGTTTTAAGCAGAAGAGTGTTATAATCGGATTTGCATTTCTTAAAAGATCTCTCTGGCTCCAGTTAGGAAAATGAATTGCTTGACAATAAGGAGAGGAAGGACGGAAAAGAAGCTACAACCATAACCTAGTAGGGACAAAAGGGTACCTTCAGTCAGACTGCAGTGAAAGCAGAGAAGTGGGCACATACTAGAGATATCTAGAAAATAAAACCAGTAGGACTTTGTGAGAGATTAGACAGGAGAACAGAAATAAGGACGAGTGGAAGATAATAATAATATCCTACAATAGCATGATTATTTGCTGCACACAAAACTTGTTATGTTTATTTCACTCAATTCTGACACTATAGAAGAAACGACAATTGTGATCACTCTCAATTTTAAAGAAGAGTAAACAGACTGAGAGGCTAAGTGACTTAACTAGGGTCTTAAGCAACTGGTAATATTTGGAGTTTGTACTTGAACTCAAGAATTCTTTTTTTCAAGTTCAGGATACTTTCTATTGAAAACCCACCAATCTGCCCTTTTCTGAGAAACTAGTCCCTGAGAAGGCCCTTGGATCACAACTGGGTGTTAATTTATCTACTCACCTCTCAATTCTAATCTCTCTGGGCAATGAGCCCAATCAATTTGGCAGGAACATCAAAGCAAGGAAATGCAAGGTCACAAGCCACCCAGCATTCAAAAATGAGAGGAAAACAAAATAGAAAAAGAAAAACAGAGAACCCTTCTGTACCATAATCAACTCTAGAAAGAATCATAATTGGACATGGTTAAGTCATCCTTAAATGTTACATGTCACCAGAGTTGTGCAATGATAACAATAGAAATTAATCCTGCTCTTAAGGCAGTGAGTTCGAAGTCCATTTATCCAAAGCTTTAGCCCCAGGCATATGTGCCAATGAATTCTTTATACAGTAAATAATGCTAAGTGTTATAAGTCTTTTTATCATTAGCACAATTTTTCATAAGTGTTTTTGGAACAATAAATGATATGGGAGCAAAGTGATGCATCTGGAACCAGCCTGATGGAATTTAGATGGGTAGATGTCTACCGTCATAACTGGTGCACAGTCACAATGGCTCTTTATTGTCTTATATAGAGTAATAGGGATAAGAAAAAGTCTGAATTTAGGATTAGGCAGAGAAAAAGGCAAGTTACATGAAATAATTTCAGTAATTCTAGAAATTTCCCCATCTAATAAATTTATAATCTAGCCTAAAAAGTAAAATATTACCGGCACAAAGAAAGCTACCAGTAAATTCCTCCCTGATTTGACCCACCTGGCCATCAGACAGAGATATCTCAATCTTGAATTTTGTGTTTATCATTCTCTTGCCTATTTTTTTCCCCTCAGTACCACATAGGTAAATGTTCCTAAGCAACATGTTATTTTCTTTTCTTTTTTGGAATCTCTTATGAAATTCAATCATAATATAAATGGTTTTCTATGATTTTCTTCCTGATTTCAAAATTCTAATTCAAAAATATTGTATTTGCTTATTTCAAAATGTAAATCATTGGCAAACTACAGCATTGGCTGACTTTGTTATTGATCACATAATACTTGCAAAATAACCTCAAAACAGATCCTAACAAAACTATGTCCTGTGTGATGTATGACGTTGGCCTTAAGAATCCACCATCCTAAAGGAATAAGACAACCAAAAGAATTACGAAAAGGCTTATGCAACAACTCTCATCATGACAGGCAGAAGCTTACTTGGTTTTTATCAAGAAGTTGGAAATGGTCTTAAAAGGAAACGAACCTTTGAAAGTCCAAGCAGAAACTGGGAGAAGAAACGCAAGTGGCCTTTTAGAGGACTACTGGGAGCTATCCCTGGTGCTGCCCCAGAATCAATCTCTCTAACACTGACTTTGGGCTGTTTGGCTCCAGGAAAACTTCCCTAATGAGTAGAGATTGATTGAGTCTCAACTGTTCACGTGATCTAACCAACCCCCTAGCTTCAGTTCTGCAAATGACTGTGCTGTGTTCTGTGCTCTGTATCTCTAGTATTGCTCTTCCTCCTGCCTCATTTGTACCACATCTCTCTCTGAGCACCACCACCACCACCAATAAGACAACAATCATGTCTCAAAAGTCTACTGTCTCCAGGTACTTGCTAATTATTGATATTGATGTCTTTCTCCTTATCGGCAAGAAAAAAAAAAGAGAAAGTAAGAGAAAAGCCCTATATAGTAGTATTCATTTTACAGATGAAGCAGCAGGCTTAAGAATACATAAACTCAAAGTTAAATGTCTAATAAGAGGCAAGGCTTCACAATATGTTTGCCTGACTTCAAAGCTATAACCAATTTCCTACTTCTTTCACTATAAACTGCTTGAACAGCACTTCTTTCTGGAATCTTTGAAACTCCTAGCCTTTTTTGGGACAAGACTTCCTTGGGCTCAATTGTATTATAATACCATTTAAATGTGCAGGCATACCTCATAGATATTGCAGGTCTCCTTCCACACCACACAATAAAGCAAATATTACAATAAAGTGAATCAAATAAATTTTTGGCTTCCCAGTGCATATAAAAGTTATGTTTGCAGTATACCATAGTCTATTAAGTGTAAAATAGCATTAGATCTAATGAGATGTATACATACATACATATATATATACATATATACGTATAGATCTCATTAGATCTAATATATATATAGAGATAGATAGATAGATCTCATTAGCTCATATGTATATATATATATATATATATATATATATATATATAACTAAAAATACTTTATGGCCAAAATGCTACCCATCATCTGAGGTTTCAGTGCATTATAAACTTGGCTGATGGAGGGTCTTGCCTCACTGTTGATGGTCACTGACTGATTAGGGCCGTGGTTGCTGAAGTTTGGGGTGGCTGTGACAATTTCTGAAAATAGGACAACAGTCAAGTTTGCTGCATCAATTGACTCTTCTTTGCATGTACGATTTATTTTTTTTCAAAATTGAAGTCAAATGTCGCCAACCCTGTTACTGCTTCATCAACTGAGTCTATGTAATGTTCTAAATCTTTCGTTGGCATTTCAACAATCATCACAGTATCTTCATAGCATCTTCCATCTCAAGAAACCACTTTCTCTGCTCATCTATAAGAAGCAACTCCTCATCTGTTCAAGTTTTATCATAAGATTGCCATAATTCAGTCACATGTTCAGGCTCCACTTCTAAGTTTTTGCTGTTTCCACCACATCTACAGTGACTTCCTCCAATGAAGTCTCAAACCCATCAAAGTCATCCATGAGGGCTAGAATCAACTTCTTCCACACTCCTGTTAATGTTGATATTTTGGCCACTTCCCTTGAAGCACAGATGCTTTTAATGTCATCTAGAATGGTGAATCCTTTCTAGAAGATTTTCAGTTCACCTTGCCCAGATCCATCAGAGGAAATCTATCTATCTATCTATCTATCTATCTATCTCTGTATAGATATATATATCTATATACATGTATCTATACAGAGATAGATAGATAGATATAGATATATAGAAGCTATAGCCTTACAAAATGTATTTCTCAAATAATAGTCTTGAAAGCCAGACTTACTCTTTGGTCCATGGGTTGCAGAATAGATGTTGTATTAGCAGGCATGAAAATAGCATTAACCTTGTTGTACGTCCCCTTCAGAGCTCTTGGGTAACCAGGTGCATTGTCAATGAACAGTCATATTTTGAAAGAAATCTTTTTTATGAGCAGTAGATCTCAAAGGTGGGCTTAAAATATTCAATAAACCATGTTGTAAACAGGGGCACTAACCTACAGTCCTTGTCGTTCTACTTTTTGGAGCACAGGCAGAGTAGACTTAGCATAATTCTGAAAGGCCCTAGGGCTTTTGAAATGGTATGTGAGCACTGGTTTCAACTGAAAGTAGCTAGCTGCATTAACCCCTGACAAGAGAATCAGCCTGTCCGTTGAAGCTTTGAAGCCGGGTGCTGACTGCTCCTCACTAGCTGTGACAGTCCTAGATGGCATCTTCTTCCAACAGAAGGCTGCTCCAGCTCCAGTGCAAGTCTATTGTTTAGGGTAGTCACTTTCATTCATTAGCTTAGCTGGATCTTCTGGATAACTTGCTGCAGCCTCTACATCAGCACTTGCTGCTTCACCTGGCACTTTGATGTTATGGAGATGGCTGCTTTCCTTAAACCTCGTGAATCAGCCTCTCCTGGCTTCAAACTTTTCTTCTGCAGCTTCCTCACTTCTCTTAGCCTTCATATAATTGAAGAGAGTGAGGGCCTTCCTCTGGATTTGGCTTCAGGGAAGGTTGGGGCTGGTTTGACCTTCTATCCAGACCATTCAAACTTTCTCCATATCAGCAATGAGGCTGTTTCGCTTTCTTCTCATTTGTGTGTTCAACAGAGTAACACATTCAATTTCCTTCAAGAACATTTCCTTTGCATTCACAACTTGGCTACCTTTGGGCCTATCTCAACTTTTGACATGCCTTCCTCGCTAAGCATAGCCATTTCTAGCTTTTGATTTAAGGTGAAAGACATACAACTCTTTCTTTCACTTGAACTCTTAGAGGCCACCATGGGATTGTTAACTGGCCTAGTTTCAATACGTCATGTCTCAGGGAATAGACAGACACAGGCCGAAGAGAGGGACAGAGATGGGAGATGGCTGGTTGATGGAGCAGTCAGAGCACACACAACATTTATCAGTTAAGTTCCTCATCTTACATGGGTGCAGTACATCGTGCCTCCGAAACAATTAGAATAGCAACATCCAAGATCACTGATCGCAGATCACCGCCAAAAAAAATAATAAGAGTGAAAAATTTTGGAAGATTGTGAGAATTACCAAAATGTGACACAGAGACACGAAAGTGAGCAGACACTGTTGGAAAAATGGCACCAATCGACCTGTGAGATACAGGCTTGCCACAAACCTTCAATTTGTAAAAACCACAGCACCTGGGAAGTACAATGAAGAGAAGCGCAATAAAATGAGGTGTGCCTCTGTCTGTTTTGAAAAAACAGTTAACACCTATCAAGTATTTGAAATTTTCCAGGCACTGTCTTAAGTATTCACAACAACACCATGACACAGGATTTTGTACTTTCCTCTATTTTACAGATCAGAAAACTGACACAAAGGGAGCGTCGTCTGATGCGAGGATTGGAATCTAGGCATTTGACTCCAGAGGCCATTTTCTTTACAAATGTGCTAAGCTGCCTTTCTTTATCTTTTTTTAAAATGTTTATTTATTTTTGAGAGAGAGAGAGAGAGAGAGAGAGAGAGAGAGAAAGCATGAGTGGGGGAGGGGCAGCGAGAGGGAGACAATCTAAAACAGGCCCCAGGCTTAGAGCTGTCAGCACAGAGCCGGATGTGGGGCTCAAACTCACGGACCATGAGATCATGGCCTGAGTGGAAGTCGGACGCTTAACTGACTGAGCCACCCAGGTGCCCCTGCCTTTCTTTATCTTTAAAGATTATCTTTGGCTGCCTTGTTTCATACATAATCCTTCTTGAGTACTTCTGATTTTATTTTTAAAAATAAGAGTCATGTCGTTAATATAATATTGCATTTTAAGCTAATTTAGGAAGTAAAATGATATGCTCAATCTCCTAATAGCATTTTAAACTAAAAATTAATGATTAAATAAAATACTTTAATCTTATAAATTAACAGAGGCAAAGTGGTCAGACATCAAGCATCTGGTTATTAAAAGGAAACTGAAATATTGTAAGAATCAGATTTGAATGCACACTGAAAAGTAGAAATGGCCAATACTATCGTATTTTTGAAGGTATTTTACATATCCTTTCTAGTTTTCCTTTCATTTAAAAATTTTTATATTCCTTTTTAATGACATGGAAATGAATTAGGAAATGTCAGGCTTTTCAAAATCAATCCAAACAGAATGTCAAACCAGTAGGTTTCATTTAGGGCAATGGAGGCTCCTTTGGTTGTTTCCTCTATCTCCCTCACTTCTTCATATCCTCAATCACTGCCATTTCTGGTCTGAGCTTTTACAGCACAGCTGAAAAGGATGCCCTCCTTAGAGACAGAAATGCATTCCGGCCATGATGAACTTGGAATGCCCTCAGGTTGTGGCAAGGGAGGAGCTTAGCACTTGGACCTGGGTAATGTTCTTTTCTCATTTTTTTAATCAAAGTGCACCATTTGTGTTCCATACATACTGCCTGAGGCACAATTTATTTAAAACAATATGGCATATCAGATAAGGCTAATAATAATAATGGTAATAACAATAATAATAACAATACAGGAATAGCAATATGCTCATAAATAACATAGAAAACCACATGGCCCTAGTACCTTCATGAAATGGGACTTCAATATACATATTTCTTATACAGCTTTATGCATGACTTCATTTCTATGGTTTGCACTTCGCTGCTCTGTTGTGTCACTCTCCCAATAAACCTATACATCACACAGAGTGAAATATGTTCGCAGTCTCTTTACTTGAAGAAAAAAGAAGCAGTGTGGTTTAGAAGAATGAGCACTGAACCAGAAGTCCAAAGATTAGATCTTGAGTCCCAGCCCGGCCACTTTCCGGACTCCGGATGTTGGGTGAGTTGCATATCCTCTCTGATATTCAGTTTGCACACCAATGGGACATGTCTGTCCACACCCCAGAGTCCTTGTGGGAACTAATTGAGCTAATTCATGAGAAAGCATTCTAATACATTGCTGTACATAAAAGATTTCTGTGTTTGCAAGGGGAGGCTCAAAACTCTACAAATAAATGTATAGTTTTACATTTTTTAATGCAAATTTTAGCTTTTCATAAATTTACTTACTGGTAAATTAGTTAACTGCTGGTATTTCTGTGTGGTTTGTTGCCATATAAAGCAATACATGTGTTGAAGACTCTTAGATCTCTTTAGACTTCTTATATTTTAGGAGTGATAAAGACTGAAAAGTATATGGTTAGGGCTGCTTTACCTCTTCATTTTCAATGAGTTATAATTTCACTTTTAAATTCTCGTATTTTTTGTACCCCCAAAAAATAGCATTGAAAAATGCAGAAGCATGTTAACTGACGTTGGTAGCTTTTAATCATACCATGTCTTATCTGTTTGACTGCGATGCCAATCTAATTTTGAAAATCATTATCTAACCTGTTCTATGTTACCAATAATTTCTGTCCTTTAAATAATTTAGACCTCATGCAATTTCTGGTAAGCTTTTGGATCCCTGCCTATACATTTGCTTTGACATCATTTGAGTCACAGTACGTTTTTGAAATGAGAGGTTTGTTTTAATTAAAATTTTTGACTTCTAATGCTGTCGGGACTTCTCTCTTTTCGTCATTGTTTCTATCACTTGAATGACATGCCCAAGCATACCAAACCTATGCAGAATGCTAAGAATCTAAATATTTTCTTAGCATACATGATCCACGTGCTGTATGAGAGTTGTAAAGTAAAGCATGGTGTGTTGCAGAAATCAGCCTTCCATATCACAGTTTTCCTCCCTGAATGAGGCAAGAGTCAGCCAGTAAATATATGTGGTCAACCTCAGATTTGCCTCACTGGGAGTTCACATGTATTTTTAACTGCCTTCAATTGTTAATGTATTCCTCAAATGAGACGCATCACCTTGAAGAATGACTTTTTGCCCTCTGGGAATAGGCCAAACAAGTATTTCATTCGCTATGATAATCAGTTCTACCTTCAGCAACGTATAAACCCAAATTTAATAGGCACTGGTGATGAGGTTTTAAGTCAGAGTCATCACTGTCCACTGTGAAAAATAATAAGAAAAGATACAAATTATAACGAATTTGCCTTCAGGAGGCCTTGTTAGACATAATGGGACCATAACTATTTCAGGATATGGTGAATAAATGCTTTTCCTTCTCATTATAGACATGTTTGAGTCACCAATTTTCAGTGATAAGAAAGATTTCCTTTAACTTGTGCTAAAGATATCTGAGGTCATTTGTTTTGTTCACTTAGCGCATAATAGTCTCGAAAGAGAAAAGGACCACTTACCATAAAACACTTATTTAAATCTTTTAAAATGCCTAAAACCATATAGAGCAATTCAAAGCGATAGATAAATTTAATCTTATCCAAACCTGCCACTGTCAGAATTATCCCAGGCTTTTCCCCAACTTAAACTTTGCATGGAAATCAAAAAGAATTGTACCGGACATTATGGAAAATAACAAATCAACCCTTAAATCAGCAGCTTAGGTTGCGGACAGTAAATGATACAGTGGTTCCACTTTCTTGGAACTGAGTAGCAGAAGAAAATGAAGAAAGATACTACTGACAGGGCAAGGATGATGGGAACAGGGTAGCATTATGAATGATATGTTAAGTGATTGGCTCAGATGGAATCATGGGATTGCTGCTGCCTTTTGCAGAAGCTGATTTTCATTCTTATTGTTCACCTCATAAGACTCCAACATACGGGAGGGGGAAGGGAGAGGAGAAGCTGTGTGTACATGCATTCCCTCTACATATACATATTTAGAAATAGTCTGAATATTTGCCCCTTTATACAGAGTGGTGGGAATAAATACCTAATGCCAAAAATATATATCTTGTCGGCAAGGTTTATTAGTTTTAATATTCATGTATCCTCTCTGCATTCTTCCGCGTGAATTCAAGTACCATATTCCTTTTTATTTGATAAAACCAAAGACATATATATGCCTAACTCCAAAATAAGTGAAATAATAATTCAGTACTCTATAATAATATATTGAGGATAATAACAGAGACGTGATATGGGATGTTATGATGTGCTTAGAAATGCATTCTATATATTTTTTTCTTCAAACCAGTAGATACTTCTTGATTCATTTGGTCTGCCCGGCATGTGTGTGTGTGTGTGTGTGTGTGTGTGTGTGTTGGCAGGGTGAAGGTAAGGGAGGAGGGGCTACAGATGGACCAGCAGTCAGAGAAAATGATTGTTACATGATGCAGTATATCAGAAACACATGCATAAAATTAAACACAATGCTGATGTCAAAGGGTTCATTTACTAAGATCTTCTTTAAACTAATTTCATTCCTACATAAATGTGATTAACTCAGAATGTCCTTAAATGCCAATTCTTTTGTGCACCAATGCCTAAGTTTATGGCGTAGCTAATGTTATAACTTTTGTTATTATGAATCTCTGGGTCTAAATAATAATCAATATAGCCAATAATTCACTTTATTTACTTTTTGCATTTTTAAAAATCTGAATTAGTAAATTAGCAGCCTGTCTGTATAAGGCTTATTTTTTCAGATGGAAAATATAACAGGCATTACTAACCAAAAACAAAAAAAAAAACAAAAAGAAAAATCAGAGCGACTCAAGGTACAGAATTATAGGCTTAGCAGTTGCTGTTTATAGATTTTAATAGATAGA
Source organism: Prionailurus viverrinus (assembly GCF_022837055.1). Classification (NCBI taxonomy): domain Eukaryota; kingdom Metazoa; phylum Chordata; class Mammalia; order Carnivora; family Felidae; genus Prionailurus; species Prionailurus viverrinus. The sequence goes on from NC_062578.1 coordinate 25,895,652, forward strand.
TATGGATAGCCATGCTAATTGGGAAGAGAAAACATTTGGAAAGTGTGCCATAATCAATTCATTTACCAAATCTTAGACCACAAGCCATCTTCTTTTAAATAAACATTTTAGAGGTTGCCTTCGGAGGGGCATGAATAGTTTTTACAATCAACAAATAATGTGAATCTGAAAACTAATTTTTACTTGAGGATGGACGTATTTCTAGCCATAAAATTGCCTCTAAAATTTGGACAGAAGGAAAGAGAGTTCGATTTAAGGGAGATAAGAAAATGAGCAATCAGTAGACAACTGTAATTACTATGCCTTCTAAATTGATGATAGAGTCATACACTTGTTAGTATTAGGAGACCCTACAGATTTCATTTTCTAAGGTATGGCCCAGCAGGCATGTTCAGTGAAAGGGTGCCTGTGAATCCCCCTGTACCACTCAGCTCACCCCCTGAGGGGAAACGCCACGTGCATTCAAATCAAACGTTTTCCTATCAAGTTCTCAACTAATGGCTTTCCTAAGAGACCCGGGCCTGTCAGTCACCTCCTTCCTATTTAGACATGTTAAAACAGAATTTGTTGTTTATTTGTATTTCACTGAAGTGAGTCTGTTTTCTCATATTGAATTTGTATCCAAACCCCAGGTTGTCAATACTGCTTAGCTAGGGCTTCTGTTTGTTTTGTTTTTCTCTGCATGTAATCCAGAAAAATGGTACCGTTCATGTCAGTTTCAACCCTTGTATAAATTTATAGGCAGTGTATTAACTAATTGTTAAAAGTCACTAGTGCTAATGGCGGAAGCTAAAAAACACACCTCTTTCACAGAAAGCTGTTTTGTCAAATTCACAACTCATTAATAGACCAGAACCACAGCCCAGCCTAAGTCCCCATATGGAAGAAAAAGAAAGAAAAAACTATCCACCTTTAATAAGGAACAACAGGGGCAACATTTTCAACTTAATTATTTTCTATATAATTTAAAGCATATCTGGTCCCCTTAGAAAAAGAATCCAATGGTATAATGTCATGTTATTTGACCAGATTGTTGTGATTTTTCTTGGTGGAGAAAAAAAAAAAAAGAACTACATGTGTGTGTGTGTGTCTGTTCCTGTGCTTACAACCTCTAAGTTAGTTTACTTGTGTTTAAGACTAAATGCTAAGTATTAAGTATTTCATAAAAACAAGAACTGTTATGTTTGATATGCACTTCAAAAGCCTAAAAGGCCAAAGAAAGCTCTTCCTTAATTATTGAAGAAGTGTCTGTAAAGGAAACATGAGCAAATAGCATTCATGCTTTCATCCCAGTAACCTTTTATTGTCCTTTTCTTCAGATGGCCAAGTCAGTATATTTAATAAAGGCAGCAGAAACCATCAAAGAAGGCAGGGCTCTAATAAATGGTCCTGATTAAAGGCCCTGACAGGGTATGAACTTTGCATAAATTTTCTTATGGTGTCAGGCTAGGATACTGATTGAAAACTCATTAACATAATCACACATTTAGAGGAAATGCTGTAATGTATCAAAAACATTTCCCTTAGTGTAATAATTTTAAGGACATTAAAATGCAAATGATAATAAGGAGCTGCATTTAGTGATGTTCTGAAAGCCTGATTATTCAAATATTTAGTATGAAGTATGGAACTGCGTTCAGTAATACATCTACATGAATTCAAAAATTTAATCTATGCATGGACCCAAAAGTCTTCTTCAGTCTTACCAACTATTTTTCCACTTCACAGACACACAAAATCCAACAAGAAAATTTGGCTTAAGCGTTGTAGAGAAATACTAAAAAATAATTTTAAACCACTACATTAAAAAAAAAATCAATACAGGCTCCCAGGACTGTTTTTCTCTGGTGTCGGAAAAAATACTGAAAAGCAGTTAGCATTTCCGTTTTGGTAGGACTGTGCTTTGAAAAACTGCTGAAGTATTTGCAGTGTCCTCTTCCCTGCTTTTATTAAAATGTGTACAAAGCATCAGAGACTGTCGTAGGCCACAGCAGTGCTATCCCTTAATGCTAATTCTCAACAATAAAAGAAACACCGCCCTCCCCCCACACAAATAGCCATAATTATGTAAAGAATGACTGCTTCAGACTGATGACTTTCAATATGCTCAAGTCTAGCAGACTGGGAGAAGAGGCCAGAAAGGTCAACAGTAATTCATAACTGCTATAAAATTGTGTACCATCCCAGGGCTTCTGCAGGATGCTGACATTATCATGCGTCTTCTGCTGGTTTGTATATGTAAATTTGTGATAGGAAGTGCACTGCTTTTACCGTATCACATGCAGAGCATCAATCAGGCAGTGGAATACATCAGAGTATTTTCATTATGCTTAGTTATTTACTGCATCAGAAGAAATTACCCTGGCAAGCCAAGCGGCCTTCTCTGGGTAGCATGATATGACCAACCAGGTTTCAGCTCAGGAGTCTTGTAAACATTACAGGATTAATCTCGCAATCACAATCATCAATCTTTCCTAGTCCTGCCTGGGTGCAACTGTGGAGATTGGTAACCAGGCCACCATGTGGATTTAAATTTAACCCTGAACATCAAAAACTAGATGTCAGACCTAAGCTGCAGATTGCAAAACACCTGTTTTTTCAACTGGGGTTGAAGACAATAGTCGAAAGGGTACAATGGACTCCTTTAAAATCATATTTAATTTGTCACTTTCATTTTTAGTACGTGCCTCAGAAATTAGAAGGTTTTTTTTCTAACACTTTTTTTTTTTAAACGTCAGCTCTAAGTGGGAAACGAGACCACGTTTAGCCACGTAGATAGTTTGTTCCGTGTGGTAACGTAGGCACTGTAAGACGCTCTGCAGAGCTGTGAGATTCGACCTTGGCCAGAGGTTTGGGGACCCGCTCAAACACCATTGGCACTGGGCCAGTGGAGGTTAAAGCCCTGGGGAGTGATAGAGTTAGCCCCTATCCAAAAGAGCGTTAAAGGTGTCTTGCTGACTCATAAGATGATACTGGCATTGATTGCTGAAGCAACTGCTTGCTTACCCGCCTGCCCAGAGAAAAAGACTGTCTCCCCTTTTCTTCCCTCCCAACAGGAGGGGGAGAAGAGATGGGTAAGACAGACGGGCTAAATGAACATTCTATCATGTTAAGTTTAGCGACTGCATGGAACATAGCCTATTCTATTTAGATAATGCAGAAGATAATGTGCATTCATTTTTGAAAGTCAGGTGAAAACCATGATGATAATGATCATTTTTCCATAGTCAAGAAACAATAAATATATAATGAGCAGGTCATGTATAGACTGCCTGGCAGTTTAATTTGAACTGTGACCTTTTATTATTATTTTTTGTCCAAGGCACTTTTTGCTGAACACGTAGCACGGAGTCAATTCTTTTTTTTTTTTTTTCTTCTTTCTCTCTCAGTATCTTGCTGGCTCCCATCTTTGAATAAAAGATGGAGCACCTATAAAAATAGGCCTTTCCCTTTCTTCCAATAAAGGTTTTCAAATCTAGTAGTTTATATTCATCCTATATATAAAAAGTAGATATTTCTTCTCCATGCTTTAATCTCCAGTTGATTTAATCGGCGCTGTAGGTACTTTGCTAGAATTGTATGACTACAGTAAAAAAAAAAAAAAAAAATTTGCGTCGTCTATTGAGAATTCCATAAGAGCTATTCATCTCCACTCAAGTGATCATTCTAAATGACTTTCTTGATCATATGAAGTTTAGCTTTAAAAAATACTGAAAAAAATTACGAATAAAATTATATTTTCCAAGTAAATCGTATGAAAGTAAAAGAGAAATTCATCTTAAGGAGATGGCAATGACTGAAATTTTAAGTTTCCTTGCCTCTCTGTTTTCTTTCTTGTGTGGTTTTGTTTTGTTTCTTGGTTTTGTTGCTGTTGAGGCTAGTGAGGCTTTTTGTCATTAACATTGTCGCTGCTTTTTGTTGTATACCATCCGGAGGGTGATTGGCCTTCAAATATCTAATATCTTGATGTTGTGTTTATGTTTACAGAATTGTGGCTCCCCAAATTCTCCTTAAGGTTTGGTTTCCGTGTGGGGGGTTCCAGGCACAAGTGTATTATGTATCTTCAGCTTTTCATGCAACGTGGACTAGCACATGCTTCTGGCTCTTGTAGTTTTATGACCAGATAGAGGTTCTTCTGTCTTGTTCTTTAAGAGCATGATGTGTTACATGAAAATGATTGTTTTGAAAAGTCCTTATAATACATCTATGATCAGCTGACCTTGGTCAGAGCAGCAAGGCTGGAAATAGAGTCGGTGGTATATCCATCACCATGGCATAAGTTTGAGCAATTTCTTCGGCTTCTTGCTTGGGTTTTATAATTTGGTGCTGGATTTTAGTCCTGGCTGAAGATTTGAAACAACAGATAACTACTGGATATCCGCGGTGAAGATGTTAGGGTAGTAAAAAGGCTATGCAGCGACTGGTAGGTAAAGAGTAATCCCATCCCCTGAGATAGGAAGGCAGGACGGTGGTTACATTCCTCAGCACAAGCAACCAACAGGGTACATTGTGGACTTCGGGAAGCACGGACCTGATTCTCAAATCTGCCACTTCCCGGGTACATAACCTGAAATACATCATTTGACTCTATTACTCTCAGTGTTAACTATTTAAAATTCATTTACTCAACAAACATAACGACATTCCTATGTACCCCACTAGGTAACAAGCAAGGAGCTGAAGGAACAAAGTTAAAATTACATGGCCCTAGTCTTCAAATAGCGATAACAGCTAACATGTGTGCGAAACACACTTATCCTGGGTAAAAAAAGATGATACTTATCACTAGACAGGTTAAATAAACTAGTGGCAGAGGCAGGACCTGAACACAGATTCACCTGACACTGGACTTGCTGCTCATGATTTTGTGGGGCATCTTGAAGAATTTCAATATTTTACACAATTTTAGTAAGGATCAAATGAGAAAAGTTACGTGACAGTGGTATACACTGTAATGTGCTATAGCGATATCTTTTGTCATTACTGTTAGCATGAAAATACCAGAGATTTTTGCTTACACTGCTTTTAACCTTAATAATCCCCTCCCATGGGGCATCTGGGTGGCTCAGTCAGTTAAGCATCCAGCTTCAGCTCAGGTCATGGTCTCACGGTTCGGTTCATGAGTTCAAGCCGTGCGTCGAGCTCTGTGCTGACAGCTCAGAGCCTGGAGCGTGCTGTGGGCTTCTGTGTCTCCCTCTCTCTCTGTCCCTCCCCTGCTTACGCTCTGTCTCTGTCTCAAGAATAAATAAAAAACATTAAAAATTTTAAAAAAAATAATAATTCCCACTAGATAAGTTGGACTATGCCATTTAAATAGCATCCAAAAACAAAAAAGAAAAAAGAAAAAAAAATCTACCTATATAAACAGAAACACTATCAGGGATTCCCTATCAGTGCTTCTAAGCCAGTTATACATGACTCCTTAGTGAACATTAAACAAATACAAACCTAAGTAAGACATTTTTCTACATATGAAAATCTCTGGAAAGCACAAGTCTACTGTTTACATTAGACCTGGAACATCCTTAGTAATTCCTTAGGCATTTTAGGTTATCCACCAATTGAGCGGGAATGATGACATTAATCCAGCACCTGCAGACCTTATAAATGTAACATGTTTTTCACTCTGCCAGAATCTCTAATTTAATATGGATGCCATTTAACACAGAATTTTTCTCTTACACACAATTTTTATCTCCGACCAGGGCTTTCAAACCAAAACATCTAAGATCCAAAAAACAAAATGAAAACAAATGAACAAAGAAACCCTCCACCCCTCCCCATTACCTTCTTTACATCATTCCTACCATCTGCATTCTTTTGTGCCTTTGATAGAGCCACACGATTTTATGAACAAAGCAATAAAGTAGGAATAAAAAAAAATTGCCTCCATTGTTAATACCACCCTCCCCAAAATGTGTGGGTTAAGTTGAGGAAAGTTTTGTCAAATTTTGGTGCCTCATTAGTTGATCTCTCATATACGTTAGTAAATGCATTTACCTAAAGCTCTTTATATGAGGAAGGACATTAAATGAAGGAATTTTTAAAGTAGATACCAACAACATAACTATTTAAAAAGAATATAATAAAGCACACAGTTTTTTACTTGCTATTTGATATCCATTGCCACAAGATAAAATTCGATTATGGGGTCTTAGTTAAATGAACTTCCTAAAGATTTAAGGCGAATGGTAGATAAGCAATTCCATTCTTGGCATACGTCTTTTAGAAATTAAAAGAAAATAATATCATTTTATTGAAAGAAAAAAATGCTGAGTCTTGAAAAAATTGAGAAGAGTCTAACAGTTGCTAAAAGCATGAAGAAACATCCCAGTTTTTTGCATATTATAAATAGGTTTGCCTCCAAAGAAGTATTTTTAAAGAAATATTTTATTAGAATATTCTATTCCAAGTATATCATTTAAACTTCCATTGCTTCCAAATGTTCCCAAGTATCCGAAATTTTGTCCTACAGTGTTAATAGTTATATTAACTATTCTCAGGTAAGTCATGACAAAATTTTCTGTCAAGTAAAAAGCATATTACTAAGGCTAAAATGCATTTCAAACAATATTATAATAAATTATATGCAAATATTGAATCAAAATTTTAATTCTTAGCCAGTATAGACACGTGAGATTAGCCATTAGGTGTATCATGTGTAAAAATGTATGATCAATAGAGTTTTCTATGACACAAATTGGAAACTTTTTTAACTAAAGAACACGATATTTATAATTGTGTTCCTTGAATTCAGTTTTAATGTCCTTTATTTTTGGAAACAGTTATTGGAAAATTTGTACAGACTTCTCTCTATGTTCTTTACAGCACCAAATATGTTTAAATACTTACCATGTACCATTTCCAAAAAAGCACCCTGAAATTTTGGATTTGTTTCCAGAAAATAGGATATTAAGTAACAATACAACACTGCTATCGTGCTCTTTCTTGCAACGCGGAGTACTTCGGAATTGAAAGATTTTGCGTTATATGCTACTGTTCTCATTTTCAAACACCACACCAGTATAGACATAACAGAAGTGATGCAATGACAACACTGTCAAAGACTGTATCATTCTCACTTAGTGACAAACACATGCAGACTTACGTTCTCTAACAAACTTGCACAGACATCATTTATAGGTTTATTAAGGACAAATTGGATTATGATGTGGGCTGATAATAATTAATGGCATTTATAAATGAATACATGGGAACTGTTCAATTCATTGGGGGCCCTGGGAGTTTCTGTCAAATTAAAGACCTTCCTGTTCAAGTAACAACCATAAAAAATGCAGTAACATCTTAAAAGAATGACATTGCCCATTCTCTAATAGTGTGATGGCCAAAAGAAAACGGTTAAGTACATGCCTTTACAACTTATTTATAATTGTGTACATCCGTTTCTGTGCAAATTCATTACACTGATTACAACAGATACCTGAAAAACAAACACCCTAAACAATGAAATAAGCTTGTAACAGTTTTGCGGATTGTGTGGGTTGTTAGTGCATAGCAAAGACTGATAGATACTTAATTTCGGGATGACTCTAAAATTAAAAATACACACATACATACCATCACTCCTCTAATATTGAAAATTAGCTATTAAATATGCATGTATTAGTTTAACATTGTGTCTTTTTAAAGACAACTGAAATGTTAAGCATGGTGAAACCTATCAGGTAAAATTTATGAAAATTTACAGATTACCTAAAACGTTAGAAGTTAATTATAGCCCGCTTTCCCTGGCATGTCAGCTTGATTAAATTTGGAGTTTGGAGATGAATTGGCCCAAATTCATTAGTGTTCCCTGGGTGCAGATGTTGGTCAAGGTCAAGCAAAGCACGTTGACTGTAATGTTAGAGAGGAGGGGGGAAGGGATTCCAAAGAAGGTAGACTCTTAAAAGGTCTGGGGTTGCAGCAAGAAACTTTGATACTTTTTAACTTAATAAATCTTGACAGCCTAATCATGGCTAAGCCTTTGCAGTGTTATTGGTACAGATGGCAAAGCTAGACATATTTAAAGAGATCTCAGCAGCCAGTAGAAGAGAGTACTGAATCCAAATGCAGTGTTGGGCTCTAGGAGAAACTGAAAGAAAGGAGGATAAAAAGCTACAGCATTTCCATCTCCTGACATCTCCAACAGCCTCAGATACAAAATATGATAAGGCTCCTGCTGAGCTAATAAGCCCAACAAATGTCTGTGTCCGTGAAGTAGATGAAGTGGGATCAAGCAGAGGGGGCTGCTGTATGAAAATCAGCCAGCGCCCAGGGTATAATGGCACTAGAGAAAGCTGCAAGGTCAGGCTGATGACAGAGACACCAGTTAAGTAGAGACCCCATCAGTAAGAAAGGTTCGCCTGCTGGATCCAAGACATGACCATTAAAATAAAATGAACTACCTATTTAAAGGAGGGAAGAAAATAAGAAAACGAAGAAAACAAAACCCTCCAAAAGAATTTCATGTTTTATTTTCATATTTTCCTCACATACAACTGCTGCATCTTTTATGTACAGGCTACCTACCCAGAGCAGAAACTAGAATATTGGGCTGGGGCTGGAGACGTGAGATGGGACATGTACTTCAAAATGCTGTTAAATTTGTTGGTTCTGTCTGATGATTTTAGTGGGTTCACCACCTTTGCTGAGCATGATTTGTTTAATCAAATGCCGCATCATGATGAACAGAGTCGTGACCACTGCCTCATGAGCCACAAGTTTCCAAGGGGAAAAAGATTACATGATGAAATACAGACTCTTCTTCTCTGCTTGCTTTTAAATAAATAGAGTGACTTATACATTCTTATTGTAAGGGAATATATTTTTCAGTAAAGTAAAGCATTGATTTCAGTTGAAATTATATGATTCAGAACAGCAGACCTGACACAGGTATCATGAAAAGCAGCCAATGTGCTTGACTTCTGACAGCATACGCATTCAGGACCTGCCAGTTTTAGCACTGAGAATCCTGTGTCCCACAAACCCTCTTAGTGGTCACTGTACTACCATGACTGAACCAGTTTTCTGAGGCAAAGCTATAACCAATTGCATGGTGAGTCTCACTGGGTCTAGGAGGCAAAGTATGTAGAATGAGGGAGTGATTAGTCATTAGACAGTCAAGCCAAGCTGTATGATTCAGGGCAAGAAACACTCATAGGAGACTAAATCATCCAGATGGGTTGTCACTTTGATCTGATTAGCTTTATCATCCCCAACTCTTCTCGGTGCTTCTTAAAGCCACCACCTAGTGTTTACACACACACACACACACACACACACACACACACACACACACACAGTGTAGAACAACTAAAACGATATCTACAAACTGTACTTTTTCACTGTTTTTCCTGATGCTTCAATGATCCACATTGACCTAAAAACCAACCCTGGATGTTCCACAGAGTGTCTAATTCTATGGCCCATTGTCCAGCCCAAAAGAAACACATGCTGATTAAAAGAAAATGGCAATGCTTTTCTTCACGTTTATGGGAATGAAAGCTAGCATATTGAAATAATGCTTAAGAATGTCCCTTTCCAGCTTTAGGAATGGTTTTGCATAATCTTCAGGGGTTTTTTTTTACTTGCGTAATAATTAGACTATGCTTGAAATTTCAAGAGTATGTCAAATTGCTACATTAATTCTTAACAGATCATGTCAATTTCATAATATCTGTGAAGCCTTGTTAAAAAGGTGAAAAACGTTTAAACACCATGTGAGGTGGTTCATTAAACATGTACGAAACCTTTGAAATTCTGACAGCATTACCATGAAATATCAGATTGGGTATACCTCTAGTATTTTTTTAAACCCATCTTTAGTTTTAATTTCATACAAATGCAAATACAATACTAGTGCTACATTTTAGAATCATTTCTTTGGGTATAGTCCTAAAATAGCATGCCATTGGTCTTAGAAATACAAACTTCACGACTCTGAGATAATTACTATGGCAGTGATGAGTGGAAGATGAATTGCCAAGAGTTGGTTTTAACCGTTGTGAAGGTTTTTCTCAAGCTATAATTAATATCTCTTAAAACGCCTCCCCTAGGGTAAAATATCAAAAGGAGTTAACTATTGCACCCACTTTTTTTTCACTTGAGCTCACTGCTTTAAAGAGTTAAGCATCAATGAAACTGATTTCCAATCACCTAAGAAACATGTTCATTCAGTTCATGTTAATCTTCAAAACTGATGAGTGTCATTCAGAAGAAAGGAATTTCCAATTTCACTTGTTCTTGCTGAAGCTGATCTCAGGATTGCCGAAGAAGGGTCTCCTGTATTAGTGTAACATTGACTTGATGACCTGTCATTTTTCCTCCAGCTGTATGATTCTATGGTTATGAGGTTATCCATGCAGATTGTTCATGAAGGTAATATCTTCCCATAAGAAGAGGCGTAGAGCCCTTAACTTTCCTCGTGACATTTTTATACCTTCCCCCAACTCATTCTGTGCAAAATAATTTTGGTTTGGGGAAAACAAAAGAAATAGTAACTTTTACCTGGAGTAAAGGGTAGATTAGTGCTGACATTGCCACCAGTAGTACTAAGAAAGATAAAGAAAGACTTTAATAATTCAAGTGTTTAATAAGTAGAAAGCACCATGCAGATAGTACTATTAGCTTAGTTCAAAGAGATGCTATGGGTAAAAGTGATAAGCAAAAGCAATAACATTAAGATTTTGTTTGGTACACAGATCAGGGACAAATATATAGTATTTAGAGTGCATTGGAATTACACAGACTTTTCTGATAGAATTTCCAGCTAGAAATCTGTACTCATCTTATAGCTAGTATTGATTGAATGTCTTCTTATTTAAAGAAGATATTTTACCGATGACAATTATAAGTATTATTGGTTTGGGTTTTGTAGATAAACATGGAGTGAAGCACTGAATTTATTTCATTTCAAGACAATATGGACAAGTCATGTAAAGTTCATTATTAGTCTCACCAAGCTTATTAAATTGAAATCTATAGTCCTAGAAACTGTCTTAAGTTTCCTTTCCAGTGTATTTTTCCATTACAAAAGATATGAGGAATATATAATGAAATTCAAGTTTCTGAAAACGCAACAAATCTGGAAAGTATGTATATAACAAAGATATTCCAGGACTTGTACTCTGATGTCAAAAAGAATGGGATCAAATTCTAGCTCTGAAACGTACTGTTGGAGCAAGTTTAAATTTGCTAATCCCCAGATTTCTCATCTAGAAAATGCAAAGAATAACGGTACCTGTTTTAGAAAGGTTGTGGAAATAGAAAATCTGTTCGATGTTAAACAGTAAGCTCCTTGAAAGCAAGAGCCATTCAGCTTATAACTTCTTGAATTGAGGTGACACTCGAAACACAAACCGAAGTGAATAATACAAGCTCCTCGAAAAAACGTCTTCCTCTCAAAATTAAGTTCTTTTAAATATTGGGTTAATTGTTTCTCCAATTCTTCAAAATTGTTTGCTTTCCCAACTCTCTCATCTTTCTCTAAGGTAGTGATAATTTCCCTGGGGAGATTCAGCCTTTCCATCTTCCCTTTCTCTCTCCTCCTCTTCCTCTTCCTCTACTACCCACCCCCCATCGCAGTAACAGTAATAATAATAGTATTTTTTAAAGCGTATTGATTGGTCTACTTAATTATGAAGTTTAAGGTTGTGTGTCTTCAGGAATAGCTGAACCAAAGAAGACAAAGATTGTCATCAACCACTTTCTTTCTCTCCTGTGGCCCTGGGTTGTCTCTATTTCTTAGGAGTCCCTCCATGGGTGTTGCTAAATGATCAACAGAGACTTACCACATGCTGTCAACTGAAGCATCTCTTTTTGCCTCCCTCCTGGCTGATTTCTTCAGCTGTAGCCATTTCTCTCTTTAATCCACCTTTCATATTGATAACATTTATCTCTTGCCAACATTTCTGGATTCATGTGTAGGGTGTGACTATAAAATGATTGTTTTTTAGGATGCGTCTAGCAAAATTATAATTTTCACCTGAAAATGATCAGTATTTAAGACCCAAGACATAACCCAAGGATGATGCCGTTTTTAAAAAAGCACATGTGGAACTTGCTTTTGGATTTCCTGCAAGGATTTTTAGCTTGACCAACAAGAAATGTAATCTTACCTTTGATCATCAAACTTCATAGTTTACTCATAAACCTATGACTCAGGTTTGCTCACTCAGCTTTGTAAAACTTCATTCCACATGCTTTTGGCTGTTCTCCAAAATCACTGAGGCTCCAACACCTATCTTCAGTTTTCTTTGGTAAAATGTATTTTCCAAGGAGGCAATTCCACAACAACAACAACAAAAAAGACTTCTAAATTTAGGGAGACTCTTAGGACAGATGTAAAGTTTTCCAAGAGAAATATTCTCTAAAGGGCAGTATGTACTCAGATATATCAGTTTTTGGTAAGTTATGTTTAAAAATTGGTCATAAATTTTTACATATTAATATTTTGAATCTAAGTATGTCATACATATGCCTGGGCATGCTTATATATAGATACACATGTACATGGAAGAAAACCTTCTCTGTAAAAGTTAGGAACCATGAACTTCATTGTCACTGATTTTCATTTTATCAATATGTCAGCTAAAAATAGGCAGATGCCTTTAGCTAAAGGTGCCTATTTCTCCTATGCTTTTTGAGTATGGTCAGGCATGAGACCCAGGACTTCACCTGTCACATTCATATTGTGATTCAGGAAACGCTTGTCTTTTCCTGGTCATATAATTTCAGCCCTCAAGGAATTCACTCATCATTTCATCATTACTTATACCTAAACTCCAAGAATACCTAGTGAAGTTTGGCACTCTCATTGAAGGAACAGAAATTATGGGAGTATTTCTGGACATATCATAACCAAGATTTCAGACAGCTTTACCATAGATTTCCAAATTCATCTTGTTCTGACTTGTCTCCTTAACCCAAATTGTGCAACCCAAATTGTAAAGCAATGTGCTCATTTAACTCTAAACAATAGTTAAAACAAATACTGGCTACTGACAAAGAACTCAGTTTTTCCAGTGTTGCAAACATCCCGGGACTCTTTGTCGGGACAGAATAACCCCTCATGTTTTTAAATCGTAAGAGACACCAAATATTCCAAATTGTCAGGGTAAGAAGACACACAGAACAAGATCAATTCTACCATGCTCCCAAAGCCCAGCATAAAATGCAGCATATTTACAAAGTGGCCTCACTAAACTGTTTAAAGTTTTCTCTGTTTTCATTTTGCATGTTTATCAATATAAGACATGGATATGGCTTAAAAATTCAGGAGTGATAAAAAGCTAGTTACCCATCCTGTACCCCTCCATGCCTAGGATAACTCCTTACTTTCAATGTCTTTGTTTCAGCCAATTTCTTTTAGAAATTATCTATGAATTTTTAAATAACATGCTAATATCCATGCTTATTGGTTTATCCATTTTTGTCATTATCCTCTAAAATCCTGTCCTCTCAATATGCCTATTTTTAGTTAGATGAGTAGCCAGGGTTTGCTTTACTGTAATTTTATGAATATTACTCACTTCAGCGCTAAATAGTATACTCTGATTACGTCTCCTTTCTGGGGTAACCTTTTGCTTTTCCTGGAGTAAATAAATGTTTTGCTATTTGCAACCTCTGGCACACTCTGTTTCATTTTGGAGCTGTGGAAAAATCTCGGGCTTTGAAATTAGTAAACTAGTATTCAGTGGTGGTTGTGCTATTGCTTGTGACCTCTGGTAAGTGACATAGATTTCTGATCCTCAGTAATCACTTCCAGGGGTGGGAGAGGGGTGGGGAAGTACGAATCAATAACTTCCGTGAAGAATATCTATGGGAAATGAAAAGAAATGCCACATGTGTATGCATCTACCTAGAGTCCCCTTCACCAAATGTAGCCCCTCCTACTTAGATCTTCACACCAAAACCATGAGGTGGGTAGCACTGGGATTACTACCATGTTGGAAGAACACTGAGCTCAAGAACACTAAAGGAATAACCCAAAGATGCCAACAGAAAAGAACTCAAACCCAAGCTATTCCAATAACAAATCCGGGGCCCTTGACCCCAAGGCATGTTGAGACTCTGTCCGGCCAAATCAGTATTCAACCTTGGTGGCAAAATGATACAAAATAGCCTTCTTCTTAGTTAATTGGGATTAACTGGTGGAGTGATTCGAAATCCTTCTCCTCCATTTTCTCATGCCCTGTACAAGAAGACTGTAACAGAGACAGTCAATGTAAAAAATGTGAAAGATTGGTACAGAAAGTTACATATTATTATATAAAGTCTCCAGGGTGGTATAGGCTGGTTGTTAGTTAGTTTTCTACCTCTTCTATATATTAAAAGCTCCCTTGTGGCCCTGAGCCTGAAGATGTGACCACACTATTACCTTAGCTTTGGCACTCCTCATCTTGTAAATTGTCATAAAACCAATATTCTCAGGTTGGATATCTTGACTTAAGAAATAATTATTACAGGTGCTGGGAATATTAAAAGAACCAATTGCTTATGTCAGATAATAGGCTGTTGGTTTGGCTAGTCTTTTGTTTTTGTTTTTGTGTCTGTCTTTACCTTGTTTTCATCAGTAGGAACATCAGAAAAACTTACAGAGCTTTTACAAGCTACTGGAATCTTGTTATGCTCTGCTAAATCTAATCTGCCCCCCTCCCTTTTTGAGAAGCCACTGATCTATACAAAACTGAATAACTTTCTCTTGGCCTTTATCATTTTTTTTTGTTCTGTTTCTCTCAAAATTATTTTCATAGCTTCCTTAACCAGCAGTTCTTTTCATGTTATATCTGTGTTCAAGTGAAGTTAAGTAAAATTAAGGAACTGATAAAAGGAACAGCTGAAGTTCAAATATGGCACTTTTAATTCTAGTACTGATCACTTTAAAACTCTACCACACTCACTTTGTCACAGATATTGGAAAAGGTGAAATAAAATAAGCCAAATAGTATCACACAACCAAATACATAGATTAGGAAGAATTCATCACCATATTAAAAGCTGTCATTTTGAATGCTAGAATGTTCTAGACTTTGATGCCCATGTAGAGAGTAGACAAAAATGAAAGGACGTTAAACCCGGATTCTTGAATCTCCTTGTCAATACACCTGCCAGATTAATACCTCCAATGATGAGACTTCAGTGTTTTCCAAGGAAATATATTTTGCCTTTGGACAACTTTGTGGGAGAGTTTTGGGGGTTTTTTTCTTTTTCTTTTCTTTTCTTTTTTAAATTGTGCTGAAATAGTCCTTCCTGTAACATCCTGCCTTTGATCAGTTCTCACTCAGAAACTAGACAGAATGAATCTAGGTTTTTTTTTCCCCACATGACAGCACTTTAAATATTTGAAAACAATGCTCATGTTTCCCCTAAGGTTTTCTCTTTTCCAGTCTAACTGCCCCAATCTCATCAACCATCCCTTTTATGATACATTTTACATTTTCCTCACTATTCTTTTCTTTTGCCCTGGATTCTTTCCCTGTTTGGCACTATCTATTTTAAAGTGTGGCACACAGAATTGAATATAATACTAATGCAAAGGCTTACCAGTATTCCACAGAGCATAATTATCATCTCCCTTGTTCTAGTCACTATACCTTCATTAATGCATCCTAAGACCACATGAGCATTCAGAAAGAGAAATCAGAGCACGGTGTTGATCCAACATCCTAACATCCATGTTACCCACCATCCCTACCTCCTGGTCTTCTCGTCCTTGACCTCCTCAACCACAGTGATAATTTTCTTCCTTCCACCTCAGTGACCTGCTGCCATAGATGTTACCATAACTGGGAATTCTAACAGTGTTGAAGACTCAGCACCAAACACTACATTACTACACATAATCCGACAAATTAACTTTCTGTAAAGGCACTAGTGTCTTTTTTTTGAGCTCCCAACCCCTTTACCCTACATCTATTTCACCATCCATAACTGCATCCCCGTCTTTATGACCATTGTCAAATATAGATTTCATACTCTGTGGATTAATGACTCCCTCCAAATAACTTCAACTCTCTCCTGCCTATCCTCCTTCATAATGTTCCCCAGAAAATCCCAACACCAGAGGACACCTGCCATTTTTGAGGTGCCGATACAGAATAACCGAAGTTGTTTGGAGTAAACCACCCAAGCTGACTAATTTACTGTAGACTCGTTATCAAAACCCTCAACTGGGTGTTCAGTTCTTCCATGCAATTGTGCTGTGTTTCTTTACGAGGTTAGTTTTTAAACTCCTCACAATGACTATTTTGTACCTCATTGTCTTTTCTAAAACCTCACATAAATTCTTCCACCCCTTCAGGCTTAACTATTGACATCATCTCTTACCATATTATAAAAGACATTTGCTGTTTGCTTTTCCACAAATGTGATCACAAGACTTTCACTTTCTTCTTCGAAATCATTAATAGTGCTCGCTTTTGCAGCACACGTACTAAAATCATTGATGAAATGTTTGAGTTCGAAAAGCCCAAAGAAAGAGCCCTGTGGAAGGTGGCTGCCAGTTAAAAAATTCGGCTCAATTGCGCCTCTGTAGGGTTATGTCTCCCTAGCACGTACATGGGGACTCCTTGAGGTATGTTGTCAAATGTCTCCAGCTGCCCTGTGTACATCACCCTTTGGTTCCCTGGTGGGCTTGACTTGTTCTTAATGAATGTGTACTAGGTACTACTAGTCACAACTGTCTTTCCTTCTCGAGGTGATCCAATGGTGACAATTTTTTAGTAAGCTTTTGGGAATATCGCCAGGAATTACCATTAAAACAGCCATTCACTTGGAAACCATCATTCTGGTTTTCAAAATTCAAACCCTCAATGGGAAAACTGAAAATAAGCCAGAGATCATTTGACACTATAAATATTTATTTATTTTGGGGAGAGTGCAATCAGGGGGAAGGGCACAGAGAGGGAGCAGACCATCCTAAGCGGTCTCTGTACTGACAGTCTGACTGTAGTGAGCCCGATGTGGGGCTCCAACTCACAAACCTAGACATCATGACCTGAGCCGAAGTCTGATGCTCAACCGCCTGAGCCACCCAGGTGCTCCTCACACTATAGTTAAGTGAAACATTCATAGAAAAAGAAGAGATTTGCCAGATCACGCGTTCCATTTCTTGACCTCCTAACAGAGCCTCACAACTACCAGGTAGATCAACGAATGTTCAAGGATAGTTTTGAAAAATTCCACAATCGCCCCTATCAATTCATTTTCATTCTTAATAAATGTCACAGTCAGAAGTTCTACTTTAAAACTCAACTTCCTCGTGATAACACAAACTGTAAGTCCAATTTTACTTGATTTTTTCCCTTTGCCATAACACACATACCATGCATAACACACATATTGCAAAGAGGGCTTAGACAAAGTGAAGTGCAGCTTAAGTGTATAGCACCATGATTCCACATAAATAAATATTTATTTTATATTTAAAGATTATTGCTTTTTATTTTTAATAGTTTGTGTCTAGACTAGACAATCCCACTTCATTAGCCTTTTTCCTTAATGCTTTATTTATTTACTTTTGCGAGAGGAGGGAGGGGCAGTGAGAGAGAGGGAGGGAGAGAACCCGGAGCTGGTTCCACACTGTCAGCACAGAGCCGGGCTCTGTGGGGGCCCGAACTCACCATCCCATGAGATCCTGACCTGAGCAGAAATCGAGTCTGACGCTTAACCCGCTGAGCCACCCAGGCGCTCCTAACTTTTCTTCATGAACCTTTACTTCAGATCTGAATTGTACTTTCATCTCTGTCATTCCACCAGGAAACCCTGTTCATTGCAAGATGGAACTGGGAATAAGTAATTAGAACTTCTAAACATTGAAAAATCAAATTGGTTTTATCATTTCTACAATTCACAAATGTTGTAACTCCTTCTCAGTTCTACGACCAAAACAGGGATGTAGCAACTCTCTCCCTTTTCCAGCCAAATGGCAATTGAGCTCTATAAACTGAAAGCACTGACCCTCTACAGCTTTCCCTAACCCAGAACTACCTGAACGGCTCCAGCAGAGTTGTGGGAACAAAGGAGTTTTGCACTCAGCTGCATTCATTATGTTTATAGTCTAATACTTCTTCCGGACTACCTAGATATCACTCTGATAGGCATTATGGAAAGACTTAGACATATTTGTCAGGTGTCGTGGAAACATTCGAGAAATTACCAATAACTTTAGCGTCAGTGGCAGAAGAAGGAAAAGCACACTGTGGTTTTTAATAATAATGGTTTTCAAAGATTGCATTACATGTATAAAATAATGGAATTGTGTCTACAAATGCACTCCAGAACTTATGGTTTTATTAGATAAGGTATTATACAAAAGTACATACATATTAACATTTATACACAGAATTGATCACTTACGTTTCTCATGTTCTTCTATAATGTGCATGGACTATGGAACCATATTTTGTAACATTACTTGTTACAGATAATATATTATATATACAATGGAAAATAAAACAGATAATACAACAGAAAATATAGATAATATAATATATAATATAGATAAAATATAGATAATATAACAGATAATTTATAATAATTATAATAATATAGAACAGAAATAAGGCAATTGTATTTTTAATAATAATTTGTGAAACCAGGAATTTTCACTTAAGAACTAGGATTCCTGATGAGTAGTTGATATAAGAAGTATTTTAAAATTCAGTTTTGGGTTTTTTTTTTTTTCACCTGCCATCATTACAAGTTGTAGAGTAAGAAAAAAAATTACAGACATTGTGCAGTTTTCCCCATATAGCTGTGCTAATGCCTAATCAAGAGAGTGTGATGTTTACTCATTAAATATCTTTTTGAGGCTTTTGGTACTTGGTTGATAAATACATAAATGTGGGTGTGCATATGCATACATGTCTGTGTATGTGTACGTGTGTAGTTTTAATCAGTAGTTTTATGAATAGAAACAGTTGGATGCATTTTATTTTACTTTTTTTACTCTTTTTTAAGTTTCTTTATTCATTTTGAAACAGGGAGCATGCAGGAAGACAGAGGGAGAGGGAGAGAGAAAATCCCAAGCAGGCTCAGCACTGACAATGCTGAGCCTGATGTGGGGCTCAATCTCACGCCCCATGAGATCATGACCTGAGCTGAAATCGAGGGTCAATTGGTCCCATGAATAAAACCCACAGCTTTATTTCACCTTGGGGGGGGGGGGAAGAGTTGATTGCTTAACAGACTGAGCCACCCAGGTTTCCCTATTTTATTTTTTTAATGTTTATTTATTCATTTTGTGTGTGTGTGAGAGAGAGTGGAGTGGGGAGAGGGCAGAGAAAAGGGAGAGAGAGAGAGAGAGAGAGAGAGAGAGAGAGAGACTTCCAAGCATGCTCCACACTGTCAGTGCGGAGCCCGGCAGGGGGATTGATCCACAAATGGTGAGATCATGGCCTGAGCTGAAATCAAGAGTCAGATACTGAACCAACTGAGTCACCCAGAAGCCCCAGTTGGATGCATTTTAGAGACAGAATGTAAGCTAGCAGATGTGTTTCAGAGCTTATGATAATAATACACTTGGGCAGGTTTTATTTAAAATTAATTTTGTATTTTCCTTTTGTTGTACCTATTCTCGAAGTGGGATTTGGAAAGAACTCACGAGATTGATTGTTTTCATTGGAATGTGTCAGCCTTAGATCAATGTCAGAATATATCTAGTAAAGTATATCTGATGAAATTCTTCATTAGCAACTAATCATTGGGTTGAAATAATTATTTTTAATAGCATTTCTCAGTTAACAGATGTCTAAGAGCAATTCATACCTGTGTTACTCACCCAATAATAAAACACAGCTTCCTAAGTTAAGGTGTAATAGTTAAGGTGTATAGAGTTAAGGTGACATAGATAATACAATAATAATAACCATTGTTCATTGAGAACTAATATGTGCCGGCCATTTTGCTAAGGACCTCACAGACATTACTTCCATTTAATCCCTACAACAAACTTGCAACTCAGACACTAATTCCACATTTTCCAAATGAGGAAATCGAGCCTCTGAGGGCTCTGGTAATGTAACTACACTGACACAACAGTAAGTTTTAAAGGCAGGATGCAACACAGGTCCGTCGGTAACGTGTGTGTGCTTACCCACTATGCTTTGTGGTTTCTCATTAAATAAAAGTCAAGGGCTCACTCTCCCCATCACCTTTGAAGGCAAGACCATGTGTTATACATCTTTATATCTCCAAGGTCGAGCACAGAGACCGAGCAATAAGAGGTGTTTGTTGACTGTGTGACGAAGTGAGCACCCCAACTGCATTAACAACTGAAAAAAATGCTGCTCTCTGTCTTAGTCCAGAAGGACATGGCTGTGTATCAGTGTGGATGAAGGAAACCTCACTGCTCATTTTCCTACATTCCCGTCCTGGGTCAGGAAGCGTGTCTTCCAGGGTCTATTAGCACGATTGTCGTGACCTGAGCAGCACTAATCTAGATGCACTCCAGCCCTTCCATCCCACGTATGTAATAAAACTTTACAGTGGAAACAGTTGTTTTCCCCCTTGAGAATGTTTGGGTACCAACTTAGTAAATCGGAATAGGAATGATAACTGAACTTAAAAAAAAATGGATACCAGACACTTAAGGTTAGAACCCACATCTCTGTGAATCTCAATCAATGTATTAAACTGCGACTAAAAGTGAAAAGCCTAAAGGAACAAAGTTTTAGATGCAGAAATGCTCTGCTTTAGACTCAGTTAATAAATCAGCCTTCATTTTTGCAAAATAGAACTTACAGCTTTTACTACAAGTTTGAGGCAACACTGATTATTATTTATACAACACACATATACACTGATGCATGAAAATTAGCAAAAGCCCATAGTTCAAATCTAAAGGGAAAACAGCTATGGCAAAGCAATTTCTTGTATATGATTTTTTTTTAATTTTTTTTCCAACGTTTTTATTTATTTTTGGGACAGAGAGAGACAGAGCATGAACGGGGGAGGGGCAGAGAGAGAGGGAGACACAGAATCGGAAGCAGGCTCCAGGCTCTGAGCCATCAGCCCAGAGCCCGACGCGGGGCTCGAACTCATGGACCGCGAGATCGTGACCTGGCTGAAGTCGGACACTTAACCGACTGCGCCACCCAGGCGCCCCACTTGTATATGATTTTAACTTAGCTCACTACATGCTCAATACTTTGATCTTGATGTTGTACCTAATAATGTTCCACCAGAAAGTGACCAGATACATCATTTTTCTCTTATGTTCATTGAGGGACATCTGTATGCCAGGACATAACCACATCATCTCTAATCTCAATAATTCAGAAAAATAAATGCTGTTAAACATATTTTACAGAAGAAACTTCAACTTGGTGACATATTGTTCTTTTAAGAATCACACAGTCAAAATCAGGACTTGTACTCAGGTCTATCTGCAAAACTCATCAGTATTTCTTGTTGTTGTTATATAACAAAGGTCTCATCCTTGTGCAAGTTCCCTTGGACAAAGATAATAGATTCATATATGGTGTTGGGGTAAACCTCTTAAAATTATCTGAAAAATAATATGTATGCATGTGTACTTTCTTTGTTGAGAGCTTGTGATAATTTTAACCAGGTCTCAAAGGGTACTAGAACCCAGAATATTATAAGAATCATTGTTTTTCACCCTGCTCTATCCTTGCTTGCAGAACAGGCAAGTAACTTTATCATGCAAACACTGAAAAGGAATTGCAGAAGCATGCCATACAACAAGCTGTAGCTT
This sequence comes from Prionailurus viverrinus, assembly GCF_022837055.1. Classification (NCBI taxonomy): domain Eukaryota; kingdom Metazoa; phylum Chordata; class Mammalia; order Carnivora; family Felidae; genus Prionailurus; species Prionailurus viverrinus. The sequence continues at coordinate 25,917,370 of NC_062578.1, forward strand.
TAGCTGAGATTCAAAAGGAGGTTCTAAAATGAGTAAAAACCACACCATGAAAACTGAGAGGATGGAATTAATTTTTTGTGATGAAAGCAGGAGTCCGAAGAGAGCAGAAGGTGAGAAATACACATAGGCAAAAATTCGAAATCTTAACAGAGGCCAAGACAGTAAGGCAATCAGAAAAGACAAACTTCTTTAAAAGTTTTTTAATGTTTATTTTTGAAAGACAGAGAGAAACAGCATGAGTGAGGGAGAGGCAGAAAGAGAGGGAGACACAGAATCTGTGAGCTGTCACCACAGAGCCCGACGCGGGGCTCAAACTCATGAACCAATGAGATCGTGACCTGAGCTGAAATCGGATGCTTAACCCACTGAGCCACCCAGGCGCCCCCAGAAAAGATAAACTTTAGAAAAGAAGCAAAAACAAGCAGTAGCATGGTGTCATGAAAGGCGCAAAGGCAAAGCATGCATTGAAAAAAAAAAAAGATTGCTGGAGAGTCAAGAGTAGTATTTGTAAGAATTTCCAGAAAGATTAGCAAAAACCTAAGAGAAATATTGGGGCATTGCAGAACACTTACTTACAAATTTACAGGTTTCAAGAAGATATTAACGGATACAGACCTGAGGTACTGATCTGGTACTTTCTGGTTAGCATGGGAAGGAAAAAAAAGATGAGATCGCAAACTTAAACCAATGTTTCTATAGTTTGTGTATATTCAACAATCATGTATGTGCATCTTTGTTAATTAAATTCATTAACCTAAGAAACTAGAGTCAGTGGAAGTATTAGGGAAATAGCTCTTTAGAAACATTAAAATAATGATTCATGATTAACAAAACACTCTTTAAAAAAATATTACCTCGCTGGATGCTCACAGCAAACCCTGAATGTCAGCTCCCATCTCAGCCCCAGTAAATAGCATCATCTTCCAAATCCCGTGTCCCACTAATAAATCTACTTCCCCTCAAGGATAGATGTTCTATACCAGTTTTCAGTTCAATCCTAATTCGAGGTAGAAAGTTCTTTCATTGCTTCAGCTTCTTTACCCACTGACCTTACCATTAAATCAACAATAAAATGCCCTAGAGCAGCATCTGGGGCTTCTACAATATTCCCTCAAGGCATTCGTCCTAAAGTGCATCACTAGGCGAAGAGGGCCCTGTGCTCAAGTCCACTGTCATGTGCTGGTTTCATATAACCGATGTCCTCTGCATCCATCTCTGGCACAGAAGGATTTATTGTGACAGAATATCTAGGATCTGAATAATGCTTCTTTGTTCTTGCGAGCCCCCATCTCAGTTATAGGAACCCCATCTCTGCCCTACACCAGGGTTTGGAATCTTCTTTCACTGTGTGTGGCTTTCTCTGTTGCTAACTGCTTACCTGGTTGGCTGCCTTGTTATGTTCCTATTAGAACCTGCTTCTACAACACTCTGTGACTGACTGACTGACTGACTGATAAACCAAATCCATTACCTGTGTTAACTTTGGGGCATCACACCGTGCCCTTCAGTCTGGACTCCTCAGTGGGCTTCCATAAATGGATCAGTTTCTTCAATACTTAGCCTGCTCTGGAGCTCAAGACCAAAAGGGAAGATGGGTAGATGGATCGGGATGGTTGGTGTGAAGTAAAAAGAATGAGAGGCTTAAAATGAATATTTGGAAATACATTTTCCTAAATATAGCTTATTAACGTTATTGGCACTATTAATTTGTTTATTAAATCTTCTTCTTTTTGGTATCATAATAGGAAACCTGGTCACTGTCAATGCCTAAGTCAGTACAAATATGGAATGTTGAGAAAGTCATTGTTTTTATTTACATAGTATTTTATGGACAAACAGCTGGTTCATGAAATATTCAAAAGTAATAAAAAGTTATATTTTTAAAATAGATTAAAACCTTGGCACAGTTTTCCCCTTCAGCCTACCGGGTATTCCCTTGACTGTCTTCTTCTTCCTCCCTTTCTCTGTCTGTGCCAATGCCTGGAAGTCAGCCATCTCCAGGTCAAATGGAGAAAATGGGTAAGAGTCGCTATTTCCTGACAACATCTACTTTCAGAACATAGGAGTTTGTAACCGTGCTAGTTAAGAATTGATAGAATAGTTAATAAAGGATATTATAAACTTGTGTTTCAACTAAGGCTGTAACTAAAAATGAGTTAATGTCTACCTAATTAGCAGGTAGAGTCATTTTTTTTTTTAACGTTTATTTATTTTTGGGACAGAGAGAGACAGAGCATGAACGGGGGAGGGGCAGAGAGAGAGGGAGACACAGAATCGGAAGCAGGCTCCAGGCTCTGAGCCATCAGCCCAGAGCCCGACGCGGGGCTCGAACTCACGGACCGCGAGATCGTGACCTGGCTGAAGTCGGACGCTTAACCGACTGCGCCACCCAGGCGCCCCATGGTAGAGTCATTTTTAATAGTCGATCCAAATTATTGTACATACAATTCAACTATTAATATGACTAAGAACTTGGTGGTCTATAAATTCATCTCTAAAATTGTTTGCTGATCAAATAGCTTTGTCCATTCTAGACTGAGAAGTTTCTATTCAGTGGTTTTGGTTTGAGAGACTCAGAGGGCTAAAGCTTTGTTAGGGTTTATCATTTGTTTGGTTGTTTTCCACTTTTAACCTAGAAAGAAAAGCATGAATTTCTTCTGTCAGTCGTCAAGAATACCAGTGTAAGTATCCAAATTATATTTTTGGAGGCAATTTTTTTAGTTGTACTTACAATTGAATTTATTTCCATTTACTTTCCTTACCTGAGGTGAAATAAAATTGTTATTCCCATGTGGACTATATCAAGTTTTTAATAATTCCCATGAAAATGAACTTTCTAAGATTATCTTTTTATCAATAGTTAAATTATGTTATGTTTTTAATTGGACTCTAGTCACAGCCTCTAGCTTCCCAGAATTGTAATGGTGTTGAATTAATTTAAAGAGACTCAGAGGAACCAGTCATGGAAGGCTGTCACCATGATAATTTAGTTTTATGATTAGGTCATGGAAAACATTATAGAATTCTGAAGAGTATTTTAACCCTTTTATTTTGAAAGAGCTTTCATTCAGTTTGTCTGTCTCCAAAGATAGGCATCTTTGGAGAGATTTCTAATCCTGTAGAAAATTCAATAAAATAAATGTCACAGTAAAAATAACAGAGACTACCACTTTAAACACACACACAATTTATGATCTACAAATTAAAGTAACCACAAACACACACACACACACACACACACACACACACACACACAATAAGCTGCAGTGTAACTACCAATTGTAATACAGTGGTATTTGAGAACTTTTCTACATGTTTTATATAATAAGTAACAGACATTTTAGAGTGGGTAAAATACTTTATTTGAATATTGTCATTATATTATGGACTTTAAAAACTGTATTTGTGGTAAATAATTCTGGTGTTTCTATATTGAATTTTTAGGTTTTTTTTTTTTTCAAGAACACTCTCAGAGAACAAAGAAACTAATATTTGTGAGCATGTGACTGCTGAGAAGGCAAAAACTGTATTGACATTGAAGAAATTCTTTTCAGGTCTCAAACAAAAGCGAGTACACTGGGCCTATCAAAGTTACTATGCAGTGGCACACTCAAATAGGAATGACTTTGTTGAAAAATATTTGTGAAAAACTAGATAGAGTGTACATGGGATCTCTCTGTGTTATTTCTTACAACTGCATGTGAATTACAATTATCTCAAAATAAAGAGCTCAAAAATTGTGTTATGCCACAATATCATCTTTTGTTGCCATCCTTATGTCACTCAATACATCAAGTTATACTGAAATATTTAAAATATATGCACTTGACAATGAAAGAGATCCTGCCCTAATTCTGTGAGTATGTTGGCATTTTTAGGGTAATCGACTCAAAGCAACTCAGTATTAATTTTTAATTATAGTGGGCAGGGGGGGTTCTATATGAAGACAGAGGGCTATTTTACTACATTTGTTAAATTTATTCATGATGTTAGGGTTTTTTTTTTGTAAACTTTAAGAAAATAAAGGAGAAAAAGACCTTTGAATACATCAGTCACAAGAGCTGGGTAAAGGGGAATTCAGCTCTTTTATTTGATGGGATGAGAAAGCTAATAATGTATGACAGTAAAAAGGCAGAGGCTTTTAACGCTTTTTTTAACCTTACAAAAAAGGTCAACTCTGATCTGGAAATGAGAACAGCCAACACATGGGAAAGAAGGGCAAAAAGCCAAGTGGAAAGCGAGAAGGAGCTGGTGACGAGCACACTCATGGCAGGTTCCAGTCCCTGGCACCGGCATCCCAAGTTTGGGGTTCATCGTCTCTTGATTAATTTTGTTTTTGTTCATGAAGGGTGGGGGGAGGGACATACAAAGGACTGGCAAAGTTACCAAGACCAGAAAAGAGACCATACTTTATCTTGATTTAAACAGAGAAAAAAAAAAGAAAATTCTGCAACCAACTGCTAGTTTCATTTTTGAGGAGGAAAGTGCTAGTTCAATATTTCTGCTTCCAACTTAATGTACTTAATCCATAAAAGAATTTGACAACATTTATTGAGTGCCTACTCTGTGCCCAGCAGAGAGTTGGGCTAGAGATTAAATGTAAAGTCTTTTTTTTTTTAATTTTTTTTTCAATGTTTATTTATTTTTGGGACAGAGAGAGACAGAGCATGAACGGGGGAGGGGCAGAGAGAGAGGGAGACACAGAATCGGAAACAGGCTCCAGGCTCTGAGCCATCAGCCCAGAGCCTGACGCGGGGCTCGAACTCACGGACCGCGAGATCGTGACCTGGCTGAAGTCGGACGCTTAACTGACTGTGCCACCCAGGTGCCCCAAGTCTTTTTTTTTTAATGTGAAATCTAAGAAGAACAGAAACTTGCTTGAGATAAACCAGTCAGTATGCACTGAAATGGATTTGAATCCAAACCTGCTGACTTCAAAACCCTTGCTCTTTCCACCAGAGAAACCAATCCTGATGACTCTTAGTTTTGTAGGGATTTTACCTATTTAAAACAATGTTAAATTGTCTTAGAATGAAAAAGCAAGTTTACATTTTCTTTAATTCCAAAGCTAATAGCTTGGTTTAAGTACATCCTGCCATATGGTAAGGTCCCCCAAGAAGACATCTCACTTAATCACCATGTTGTTTGAAAAAAATGTGATGAGACTGTTATCTTATAGTTCAAAACAAGGGTAGGATCCCTGCCTTTGCCATTTACTAGCTGGTGACTCTGGGCAAATTACATAACCTCTCTGAGCTTCAGTTTCATCAGATAATAAATAAGAATGATATTTGTTCTCATTTGACAAGACTGTTAAGAAGATTAATAAGATCATTAATATACGTAAAGTATTTGGCACACTGACAAGTGATGTGTTCCATAAATGTTAGCTATTACTTATTTACATGATTATTAGCATAATAAGTTAATATAATATTGAAATAGTAGGTATGATCTTTGACAAACTGGTTGATTGATATTAAAATGCCCTCATAAGCTGCTTTGCAAATGTTGCTATGAGATGTATTTAAAAAAAAAAAAAGACAACATTTAACTTTGAGTACCTGACCTTGAACTATTTAAATATATAGACTACAAGTTGATAGAAAAAAGTCAATAGCTTTTAATGTACCTGAATTTCCAACTATCACACTCTGATTTGTTCCTAAAAGCTTATTTCTTATTGCAAATAAGATTTCTCTTACACGCTTTAAGCCCTCTGCCTCATTATAGCTCCTTTCTCTCCCCAGTCAACTCATATTTGCTTCTCTTCCTGTATTCTCTATGTTTGAAAATGCCAACAACTCCAGAGAACTGGAAAATATTCTATTTTTTAAAGGCTTTTGTTTTATTATTTTTTTAATGTTTACTTTTGAGAGAAAGAGACAGTGTGAGTGGGAGAGGGGCAGAGAGAAAAGGGAAAACACAGAATCCGAAGCAGGCTCCAGGCTCTGAGCTGTCAGCACACAGCCTGATGCCAGGCTGGAACTCATGGACCGTGAGATCATGACCTGAGCCAAAGTCGGTCGCTTAACTGACTGAGCCACCAAGGTGCCCTGGAAAATATTCTAGACACCTCCTCTTTCTTCTCGCTGCTGTTTAATATTTGCACTTACACAACCATGGTCTTTGCTTTGGAGCTTGAGGCTCTTGCTTACTTTTTATGTAGACAACTACTCTCCACCCAGTCCATTCTCCTCAGGCTATCACAAGAGCTCGCTCTAAAAAGCAGATATGATCATGCCCCTCTGGTTAGATCCTCCCAATGCACTACTGTTTTGAAGCTAAAACCCAAATACCTTAGTATAACACTAAAGACCCTCCATGATTGTATTCTGGTGACGCCTCTGGACCTCATCTTCTGCTACCGAGTGATTTATAATTTTTTACACTCTGTTTGCTGTCTCCTGCTCTGCTTCTTTGGCCTGATTTACCCAGCACGTTTGTGCAACTACAGCTAATCCTTCACAACTCAAGCTCACCCATCACCTGTTCCAGCAAGGCTTTCTCAGTTTCCCCTATGTGTGGTAGGTTCATATCTTAACACCTTCACGTATAGTGTTCTCTTACATCTATTTCCATGTCCCCCCCCCTTATTCTATTCATGGCAGAATTTAAAGTTTTACCAGAGTATACTACTCTCCTGCTTAAAACCCTCCAGTGGTTTCCTATTCCAAGCAGAATAAATGCCAGAGTTCTTCCAATGGCCTCCAAAGCCCCATGTGACCTGATCCCTGTGTCTTTGGCCCTCTCTCATACCCCTGGATTACTGCGCTTCAATCCATTGTCGATGAACGCTATGATAAATACTCCCAGCTCAACATTATGTGCCTTTGTTAGGAGGCAAAGGAGAATGGCTGGGAGGACTGATAATGTCCACTTGAGCATATGCATGGCTTACACCTTTTCATTTTTCACATCATGGTGTAACCACCAACTTTCAGAGTGTTCTCTCTGACCAACTCCCATTCACTCTCTTCACTGGCAATTATCACTACTAGTCTATTATTTATTTATGTTTTCTTGCTTTCTGCTTTCATATGGTTTATTTTGGGTCCCCACACAAGAATATAAGCTTTGTGTCTTTCTTGCTCACTACTGCATATCAATGTCCAGAGAAGAGTTAAACATACAGAAGTTCATCTAATTCAGTATTTAATCCTCAAGAAAGAGTTGAATAATTGCTGATTGAAATCAGTTGCGATTCCTAACTATGTCAATTCTATTTGTTGTTTATTGATCAAATATAGCCACTATAACTACTGGAGAGCTGCAAATGATTAAAAAACGACCTATATTTTGAAATGTAGGCAATGAGATGAAGCCGTTTGCCAAAGTAAGATCGTTGAACTTTAAGACCAAATGCCAAATGTAGATGTAGATATTTGTGGCAAAATGCTAGCTTTCCCCCAAAATCTGTTCTTCCATTCATACTATATGAACAGTTGTAGCTAGAAAAGCATTGTCTCACCGGGGACTCACATTTCTTAGGCTTCCTTGCAGCAACGCATGTTATATGGTTTCTAGTCATTGGAAGGTGAGCAGAGGACTGCGCCCTACCTCTGGGCCACAGTCTATAAGAAGTAGGTTTGTTTTCCACCTGTCTTTCTCCTGTCTCCAGCAGGTATCAGATGATGATGAGAGCCATGTGGTAACAGAGGCTTAGGAAGAAAGAGCCCAGCCCTGATTCACCAACATAGAGGAGCGCTCTGAAAGACCACTGCTGTAGGAGACAGAAGGCGTTAACTCATTGTATTTGAGCCATTGTCCATTTTGTGTCCATTTATTCCAGCACTGTGGCCTGCTTACCCTAAATAATACCGCATTCAAAATGCTAATTCTCACCGAGTTTTCCAATATTTCTTGAAGAATCCTAAATTTTTAATTGATTTGCTTAGGCATATGCTATACACGTTTATTATTCTTCCTATATATGTTCATGATAGAGGGCCAGTTCATAAACTTTTATGAATATTTCCTTAATCTGAAAGGAGAAAGCTCACATCAGGTAAAGAAAAAAATTATCATAAACTTCTATAAAAGAGCATTAGCTGAAAGCAAGGTGCAAAATAATATGCAGTTAGATTTTCTGTGTTTTCATTTGTATGTGAAGTATGTCTCTTCTCTGCCTAACAATTGACCACATCAAATACCCACAGCAAATAACATAAGTTGATTCATAAATTGTTCGTTAATACTTTTATTTACAAATTATAAGTTATGCTTTTCATGCAAGATTATTTTCATGAAAACTTTTAGGATTTCACAAGTATTTTTTTTTTATTTCACAAGGCTTAGGTTGTACCTGGATTATCAGATTTAGCTTTATGTGATCAGTTCTATTTTTTAAACAATAAAGGTATAGGGAAAGGAAAGGAATAATTAAATCTGCTGGAGTCATTTTTTTTATATCCGAAGCGAACCTAATCTGGTATTCTTCCATAATGTATATGCATAACTTTCATTCCTCTTTGATCTAGTTATATCAAAATCTCTGCCATAAGCAATTCCAATCTGCAAATATTATCTCTGTCATAGAATGTTACCTCTCAATTATGGGAATAACTGATGCTCTAGTTTTTGGTCCTTTCTTTGACAGGGTGAAGGAACAGGAGTTTAGAAAAGTCCTGAGATGAGCAGGGGCACCTGGGTGGCTCAGTCAGTTAAGCTACACACTCAGTCAGTTAAGATCACACTCAGGTCATGATCTTCCGGTTTTGTGGGTTCGAGCCCCAGGCTCTGCACTGGCCTGCTTGGGATTTTCTCTCTCCCTCTCTCTCTCTGCCCTCCCCAATTCACACTGTCTCTCTCAAAATAAATAAATAAACTTAAAAAAAAAAAGAAATGAAAAAAAGACAAATCCTGGGATGAGCTATGCGGTGTCTTTCCTGGGACTTAAAAGGTCATAACACAAAGTACCTGCACTTCCAGTCCTCTGCCCCCAAGTAACTTAGCACGTCCTGACAACCACTCCTTTTCCCTTCCCCATCACTCCATCAAGAAGTTCTCCCAAAACACACGTTTCCAAATCTAATACACCAAATGGCATGGGGATTTTGAAAAGGAAAATTATTGGGAATAAATATAATGATTCATTATTTACCCCATTAAATTAAAGGTGTTTTGTTTTGTTGTTTGTTTTATATTGTTTTCATAATTTCCTGTGTCACATCGTTTTGTTTCCCGTTACTGCAAACTGGGTATAATTTCAGACGCTGCGGTCAGTATAAAAATTTTCTACAAAAACAGAATTATTTAAAGTCCCATGATGTTTATTATAATTGCTTTTCATGTACAGCCTTATATCTGAATGTCAGTGTTGCTCTGGGAAATTATAGCACTTTCATATTATAATATATATTGATTATTAACCAATGCTAAGTATTTTAATTGATGCTATTTCAAATTATAATTGCTACCTGAAACTATTCACGGAATTTAGATTGTTTTTAAATTTAAAATTGATCTTCATTATTACTGTTCCTTAAGTATTCAAGACTGTTGTCAGACATCTGCATTTTTTCATATGCAAATAAGTATTATAAGAACAATTATAGCAATATCAGAATTACTTTAAGAAAACTTCAAAGGAGGTTTGTTTGCCTTAGGGAATCAAAACTGTATAATTCTATACTCACACACATTCATATGTAGATTTTATATATATATATATATATATATATATATGTAAAACCAAATGAGTTGGAATAAATTACTTAGTGCCTATTGACATGAGTGATACTTTTACAAATAAACATAACTAGTGATGTTTGGAAGGTTTGATTTACTTGAAAGAGGGAAAATTTTAGACCAATTTTCACAATTGGTTGTCAGAGGGATACACCTTGCTTTGGTCCCACATGGGCTCATGTTTAATGCTCTTTTGAGCCTCAGGAACAATTTACTAGTCCTCATATATGTACAATTTGCCAGTCTCCAAATCTTGATCACTTTATTATCCCATTTTTTCACTCTGCATTCAGGCAGAGTGCATTACGGGAAAAGCCCAGAACCATGGAGATTGGCACTTTCCTGAAAAGTTCCTAACCCCTAATATGTTAACTGACCAATTAGCACTTTTTAGCAGGCTCCTAATGCAGAGAACCCCTGTTGCAGGGGACGTTGGCAATGCTTTGTTTTAGACTTTCAGCGCTGTGCTCAGCTCTTCAACTCTCGCCAACCCTCTGATTCTCAAACAAGTTGGAGACTGCTTGGGCTGAGCCTCCTGAACAAACTAGAGGGCGTTCCTTTCCTCCCACTGTCTCTGGCTCCTCTTCATATGGGTTCAAAGATAGGAAACCATGCTTTTTCATTTATTCAGGGAGTCAGGCACGTGTTTAGTTCCCACTGAACTCTGAACCAAGCCCTCAATAGGGTTGAAGATAGTGAGACCTGGTCCCCCAAACCCAGAATTTTACTCTCTACAGAAAGAAACCTGCAAGTAAATTGTGATACAATGTAACCAGTCTTAAAAGTAGATATGACCATATAATAAAATAGGAAATGCAATAGGAAACTAAAATTAATTTTGTCAGAGCTATAAAGAAAACCATGCAGGAAGTGTTTGTTTGTTTTTTTTAAATGACTTCACATTTGACTTTGAAAATTTAGAATTTTGGCAGGAGGCAAAAATAAAAGTGGTGAGGAGGGGTAGATTTAAGTTCTTTTAGGTAGAGGAAGTAAGAAGACACAAAGAACCAACATACTTGTTGGGCCATGCAACTAACTGGATTGGGGTGGGGGGTTGGACCAAATGGGAAAAAGTGGTGGGAAATTAAGCTAAAAAGGGAAACTTAAGCTTTAGAGGAATGAAACTGTGTGCCATGCTAAGGAGTCTGCTCTGGATACCAGCAATAGGATGCCATTCGATGTATTCTAACGTTTGGAAAAGAAATAGAATGCCATCATAGAGAATGGACTGGAGGGAGAGCAGCTAGATGAACACCATTTAGAAGAATGCTCACATCATTCATTTATTCCACAAAGACACACTTGCTGACTACTTGTCAGGGAGTAGGCGTAAAGCTGGGCTCTGGGGGCAGAGAAACAAAAACAGAGTCCTAGCTTCAAGGAGCTCACTGTCTTGTGGGGGTCAAAAGGGAAGAGGAAGGGAGTTTAATAAACAACGCAATTAAAATATCATGTGGCATGTGCTTTAATAAATGTTGATCAAAATAAGAAATGTAAGAGCAAATGTAAAACAGATTTGGAGAAAGAATGTATATTCAGTTTGAGGCTGACTGAAATTTAATTGCCTGTGGCATAGCGACATAGACCCAGCTAATAGTATTTAGAATTAAAGTCTGAAAGTTGGATGAGGTATCTGGCCTAGAGATATAGATTTGACTGCCATCAATGTGTAAGTGATTGTTGAAGACCTGCATGTGGGTGAGATCACCTTAAATAGTAGATAGAATTACACGTGAACAAAGAGTGGGATCAGCAGAACGTTTTGAGAGTGTAAAGCATATTGTAGTATTTGTTCAAAATATTCGGTGCCCTTTCCTACTGGTTACATTTCTACCAAATACACCCCTTCCAGGTCTCCCCCAGGGGGAAAATTACATTTCCCGACTCATGAACGTAAAATTTGGCCTTGGGATTTCCCTTGCCCAATGAAATATGAATGAGAAGAACATTAACCCCTTTTGTGGGAAACCTGAAGACCTATTATTAATGTGGTTCTGTCCTTTCTCTTTGCTGTGCCTCAACATCCAGATTGAGTTCCAGAATGAGGAACCCGAAGTGTCCCATGGTAGACATGTAGCTGAAGCTGCAAATAAACTGAGATTTTGGAGGTTGTTAAAATAAGAGAATTCTGTCTGAGTGAAATAATACCTGATAAGTAGAAACAAGAGAAGTATAATAGCTCAAACGGCTGGGATACTTTAGCAGTAAGATTTTGAGATTATCCAGGATGCAGAACAGATTAGAATTCTAAAATATTTGATGTGCAGAGTTATGAGCGAGTCCCAAAGACAGATGTTTAGCTTGCGTGACTGTAGGAAGGTGACGTCGTTACATGAGGTAGGATAAGGCCTCCTCCTACTACTTTCATATCGGAACCGGCACTCAAATTCACTTTGGAGCTGGAGGAAGAACGGAGTTGAGATGCTGAAAATTGGACACATTTTGTTTAAGACGCCTCTGGTATGTTGGGGTGGAGATGCCCACTAGGCAGTGGAACACAGGGACCTGGGGTTAGGTGGATAACGTGAGGCAGCCCAAAGAAACTGGGTCCAGTAAGAAGAGGGTTGAGAATAGAACTCTGAAGGAAACCACTTTTTAAGAGGAAAATAAAATAAAATGAGGGAGCAAAATTAATTTAATAGGGGTAGAGACATAAAAATAAAACATGAAAAGGTGCTGCTTTATACACTAAATAAAAAAGATGTTTTAAGAACTGTCAAGTCGTAAATAAAATGAGAATTTGAGGGATGCCTGGGTGGCTCAGTAGGTTAAGCACCTGACTCTTGATCTCAGCTCACGTCGTGATCTTAACAGTTTATGAGTTCAAGCCCCGTGTGGGGCTCTGTGTTGACAGCACAGAGCCTGCTTGGAATTCTTTCTCTATCTCTCTCTGCCCCTACCCCACACATGCTCTTTCTCTCTCTTAAAATAAGTAAATAAACATAAGATAATTTTAAAGATTAAGATGAAAATTTTAGATTATTGGTGTTTACAATGAAGATATATGTTAGAGTAGAAGATTACAGGGAAAATGCTCTGAAATTTGTACCTGGGGGCGACTGGATGGCTTAGTTGGTTAAGTGTCCGAATTTGGCTTAGGTCATGATCTCACAGTTGGTTCATGAGTTCCAGCCCCACATTGGGCTCACTGTTGTCAGCACGGAGCCCACTTCGGATCCTCTGTCCCCCTTTCTCTCAGTCTTTCTTTCTTTCTTTCTTTCTTTCTTTCTTTCTCTCTCTCAAAAATAAAAATTTAAAAGACTAATAAAAAATAAAATGAAATAAAATCTATATCAGAGTGATAATCTCATATCATCCAATTTATCCCAGGAAATTTTCAAGTTGCTCTTATGACTTCAGTAGTTAGGCTCTGGAAACAAAAGCAAAAAATTAAGTTGGTTATTTTCTCTTTGAATGTTGGCCATAGCACCTTTTCCTCTGTGTTAGTAGAGGACAAAGCCTGGTTTGAAGGCGGGGGTTAGAGTATAAGGATGAACATATTTCCTCTCTTTTTCTGACCTGGAAGGAAGAGTCAAATTTCAAAATGGTTAAGTTCACACTTGTGGGCCCTGCATCACAATGTAATAATTTTTAAGCCTTCAGTAGTGTGGTGGGCACAGAAGACTGATAGGAATGAGGAGGGAATTGAGAGTAATGACGTGGAGAAAGCAAGAGCAGAGAAGTGAGGCAATGTTGTCAGGGGAGTCAAGGTTGAAGGGAGGTCATATTCAGAATGGGGAGGCTGGATGTGGTGAGCACGTTTGCTGACTGAAGAAAGTAAACAAAAGAAAACATCAAGATGAAAGACCCAGGAGAAAGTGGTGACAATTGAGGACAAAATCACCATGTGAGATGGGGGGATGACACAAAAGATGAAAGAAAATGTATGTCACAAAGAGAAGAATAGAGCCTCATCCTCCCAAATCTACATGGAGAGAAGAAGGGAAATGTATATCACCCAGTATGCCAATAAATTTGATAGTAGCCCTAAGAGAAGTTATGGGAGAGTAATTTGTAAATTCTACAGCACTGAGACAATATCAGTTACTATCATTATCAGTTTAATTTTAGTTTTGGTGAGTTATCAGCAAGGCAGACTGGAGTTGGGGACCAGGTCAGAAATGGAATGTCATTTTGAAAATTATCTGTGGGAAAGTGATAGCTAAATGAAGGAGAATTAAAAGAAATCTTTCAGGTAAGTGTGTAAGGAGAAAATCAGGAACCACAGACAACACATTAAGCTTATTCACTCTGCAGAAACTGGTCAAGGACAATGGTGCACTGAAGGAATCATGAAAAGTGGGGAAAATTAGGTGGTGTAGAGTCACAAAGTGGGAGTGTCATCAAAATGGAGGAAACCCAGTGTTACAAGTTACAGAGGGGTCAACAACAATGATTGTGGCCCAGCACCCAACACAACCCCTAGCTGGGACTGACAGACCCACATGACAAATATTTATGGACAAATGAGTGCAGGCCATGATCAGAGTGTGAAATTTAGTGAATAAAAAGTCATTCTGGGAATCCAAGCTTCAATCAAAAACTCCTGATGGCTGCCCCTGTTTAAAGTATGATAAGGCAGTGGAAAAAGAAGAGATCTTCTGGAGAACACAGGCATATAAGACCTTGGTCTCTAAGCAGAGAGAGATGAGAATCACAACCAAGAAAGGCAAGGAGTAAAGTTTATCACAAGAGCAAGATTGTAAGAGGCAGTCCAGGGAAAGACTCAGAAGAAGAGCAGAACTCAAAGACCCAAGAAGGAAAGGCAACAATTAAGGGAGAGAAGGCCTGAAACAAAACAACTGTTGATCCTGTGGCAAAGGATACCTGATCCTACAACATACCTGCCATGAGGCATTTGACTGAAGATATGGGTCCCGAGCTCACAATTTTCCTTTCTCTTTCATCAACATCATAAGATGCAAGCCGATGACCTATGAAATGCTGTTTCCCTTGCGGTGTCTGGATTTTCACTACTCAAACCGACTTCACTTCCCCTCTTCACCAGGTCAGTCTCTAACTTTCTATTAAGATCTTTCTACCTCGGTTACCTCCACTGTCTGCTAGGTTAGAGAGAGCTTCAACTCCCCCAGGACCACTATCCTGCGTCAAGTCTTCCTCAAGTCTTTCAGGCTCTCCCACCGATTTTGGTTTTCTTCCTTATAAAATAACATTGGTTGAGTGTCTACCACATGCTAGGCCCAGGCTAAACTGTTCACATAAGTTTTCTCAGTTTTTTCTCCCCAGAAAATCATGAGGTAAGACCTACCAAGCTACCTTTTTTAGATCAAACTTTTGAACTAACTTCCTCAGGATGAGAGCCTGGTGACCTCAGGAGCTGAAGAAGGCAGTCAGGGCTCCCAGTGTTGTACTGGTGTTTGTTATGATGTGCGTCTTTTCTAAACACTCCTTCCTTGCATAAGTGAGGTCTCGTGGTCAATCTTAGCACCCTGTTTATATTAACAACCTTCATTTCTTTTCCTTCCATACAATTGCACATCCCAAGCCAATCTCTAACTCTAAGACAACCTAGTTGCCTGCTTTCAGCATGCCTATTTCCAGGCCGCTAAGTGTTGCTGGAAAAATGGAATAGCCGTGCTGATAGCTTTCATTACATTGTCATGATGTCCAACCTCAGCTGGGCCTTTGCAAACACTGGCAATCCCTTTGCTCCTCTCTCGACAGCTATTTCCCATTTCCCACAGCATCTGTTACAAATCTGGATAGTTTTCCTCAAGTCTACTTTAATTAAAAACAATCTTAACATAGCTTAGCAGCCTCTCCAAAATCTGGCTTCTTCCCACCTCCCTGGTCTCCCCAAGGGCTATGTTCCCTCTCCCTTTTCTAGGCTCTGGCCACAGTGACACTTGCAATCCCCTGATCTTGTCCTTTCTGGATATTCTGTTCACTGTGTTTGGGAAGACTTTCTCTAGATTCTTTGTTTAACTCAGTGCTCATCCTTCAATATTACCTCAACTGATGAGTCTTTTCTAACCTCCTAGATTAGCTTAAATCCCACTAAACATTTGTAATATTCTGTACATTTTTAATGATTTGTCTGAAGCCAGCCCTTCTCTTTACGTGGATAACAATATGCTGATAGTAACAATATTGTCTCATTTAACTAATATATCTCCAGCACATGGTACAGTGTCTTGCCTTGGAGAAGTGCTCAATACCCATTGCATATTTAACTGGAATTAAGAATTTTTCATGGGGATGCCTGGGTGGTTCAGTCAAGTAAGCGTCTGACTCTTGATCTCAGCTGAGGTCTTGACCTCAGGGTGTGAGTTCAAGCCCCATGTTGGGCTCCGCGGAGGGTGTGAAACCTCATTTACAAAAAGAATTTGTCATTAATAATTATATGTAATTATTTTTATCCACAGACTAAAGAGACCTGGAATATGTTGGTTATATATAGAGTCTAAAAAGTATAAAAGGCATGTAAAGTCTGAGGTTTTCCTGTTGACAGTAAGCTGGAGTAGAAGAGCTTCTTGGACTAGATATAAGATCTGAGAAGATAAGATCTGATGGGGTCTTTGGAAATAACGTTCTCTTGGTCTGGACCCCGAAGGCACCAAAATGTTCTGTAGGATTCCTGCAAGATGGTATCTTTTGTTCGGAGATAGGCCAGAAGTAGGAAATAAAAATGCCAAATAGATGTCTCAGCCTTAGGGCTGAGGGTATTGATAATTCAGATGTGTTTTCTAGGAATGAACTGGACAAAAGCAATTGAGGACTCTGGAAACCAAGACATGTTTATTCTACTTGCATTCTCTAAGCTTATTTCTATTGTCATCCTTTCCTATGTGACATCTCTATCCTCTACCTGAGGATTGAGGTTTACCCTTGTGCTACAAGCCCAGTGTGACAGTGTGCGGGTAGCCAAAAGTTGCTGAGCTTGGGAAAGAGGAAGGTGAGTAAAAAACAAAATGAACAAAGGTAAACAGCTGAGGTGGCAGCTGTTGTGGGTATGGCAGGTAAACCCTAGGTTCAGGCCAAATTCAAAGATAACTGACGCACTCATTACTCATTTATTCATTCAAAAGAGGGAAAACAGAAAAGAGGTACAACTTTGTAAGTACTGAGAGCAGAGGACTGAGTGAGGGAGCTGTGTCATTTACAGCATTTCGTCCCATAGCAAGGCAGGAAAAGCATGAATGACTTTTGGCTTCAAGAAAACTGTTTAGGGCATATTTCCTCACCTTCCCCCAGACCCTCCACCTTCTTTTTGTTGTCAGCAGGCCCAGCGGAAAAGTCCAGGGGCCCCAAGTTCTCACCCCCCAAGATACCTGGGATCCCTGCTCAGCGGTGTATCTTCAAACATGCAGAATTAGAATTCAAACAAAGCAGCAAGTATTCGCAAACCTTCCTTGTTCACAGGGAGCAGTTTATTGATCTAGTAACTGCTGACATCACATGTGTTTCTGGAGATGGACACAACCCCCGGCACAGAATGTGACCCTGGCTGACACTATGCAACAAAAAGATTTTAGAGTACTTTGGCCCGGCTTGGGTTTTCTAAAGGTATATGATTTAGAACTGTTTTGGTTTCAATAGACAGAAGCCAAAATATTAAACTGACTCAAGCTGATAAAAATGTGGAGGCTATTTATTGTTTCATAGATCTGTAAAATCAAGAGGAAGACTGCTGAGTGCATGAGAATTGATCATTGGACTTACCGGATGTAAGGGCTCAGATAATGTCACCAGGATCTGGTCCGTTTCAAAGTCTCTGTTCAGCATTCCACAGAGAAGACACCAATACCTGCAGCATCACTTCTTATTGTCAGTAATCCCAGTGGAAAGAGCTAAATCTGTTCTCAAATTTTCTAAAAGCACCGGGCTTAACTCCTAATAGTCTAGATTCTATCTCACGTTGAACCTGGTCAGGGCCATGAAATGTTCTGAGTGGCTGAGGCCCACATCACTTCCTCACCCCTCCAGCTTACAGTGGGTCAACCTTATCTACATGAAGTAGACTGATCAGAGGAGAGAAGGTAGTAACCCAAAGAAAAATGGTTTACTTTTATAAAAGAAGAGGGGAAGGATTCTGAACTGGCAAAAATAAAAAATATCTGTAAGAAAGATGTTCTAAGGAAAAGGATCTGCGATACCGCCTGAGTCAGGGACGAAAGAGGCTATGATATTTCTCTGTATTAGTTAGGATGTTTTTGTTATTGTCATCATTAGTGTAAGATCCAGAAACCCATCCTAACCTAGCTCAAAACAGAAAATCTTTGGCTTATATAACCCAACCACTGAAGAGATGGGACTGGCCTCAGGGACAAGATCCAGGGATAAGAACAATTATCAGGACTTTCTTTTTCTTATCTTGCTCGTTGGGTTTTATTTCCTTCTACCACTGAACTTTCTTCACCTAGTCATAAACATGGCGCCTTGGACCCATATCCTCACAGCTTCCTCAAAAGAAAAGAGCATTTTATTGCCATTTCCAGCCTGAATTTTTTTTTGGGCGGGGGGGGGGGGGGGGAACAATTTGCCCAGCTAGAATCATTTGTCTCTCTCTTGATTGACGAGGAAGCCAGAGTCTACCACCAGAGGCACAGCAGTTTGCTGGTTAAAGATGATGTCAGTAGGGTAAGTCTTCAAACTTCTAGGGCCACAAACCCATTGACAGTCTGAGGAAGTCTAAAAACCCCATCCAAAAACAGTGCATTTATGTCCATGAACTGTGACATGTAGGATGGCCAAGGAAAGCTATGATACTTAAGAACAGTTAACGATGGGGCACCTGGGTGGCGCAGTCGGTTAAGCGTCCGACTTCAGCCAGGTCACGATCTTGCGGTGTGAGAGTTCGAGCCCCGCGTCAGGCTCTGGGCTGATGGCTCAGAGCCTGGAGCCTGCTTCCGATTCTGTGTCTCCCTCTCTCTCTGCCCCTCCCCCGTTCATGCTCTGTCTCTCTCTGTCCCAAAAATAAATAAACGTTGAAAAAAAAATTTATAAAAAAAAGAACAGTTAACGAATGTTTTAAAAATAATTTATGATACAGTAACATAGGTGCTTCATCATTAACACATTAAGTAATAAGATGCGGTAGCAGACCTACTTATGGCCTCATATAATGTTGAGATATTGAACATAAATAATATCTGTCATATGTGGCATGTGATATGAAAATACCTGCAATTTACTTTAGTAACGTCACAGGTACTGTTAATGTTTCGGTGCTTTGTTGTCTATGTTCAAATTTGAACAGAATTATAAATTTTGGTCTGAGGTTAGTGAAAACAAAACTGTAATTTTTCCCACCAAGGTGTCAGTCCCACCGAAGCTCGTTCAGGATCTCTCTAGGGTCCATGGCTTCCAGAAGCTGCTGCACTAGAGGGTCAGTGAGGCAATGATTTGAAAGAACCTTAATTAAAAATGGATTTCAGGAGCTACAGGATCAGGATTGCCCATCTTCACCAGGATAATTTTACACCAGGGCCAATACTGAGATTTATTTTGATAAGCAATGCTATTTCATAAATATTATAGTAACTGCAACTTGGGGGATTGTATTGGATTGTGGTGGCTCCATTGACCTAGCTATTTCCTATAGGTCTCGGCCTGATGCGTGAAATAATTTATGGCATCCTCCCATTGAGAAGTGGTTGTTTCTCAGATGTAATCCTTGATTTGAGTTGAAAAGTCCTAAGAGTGCGGCAAGGCTAATGTTTAGCACTAACCCTGAATGTGTCAAAAAGAGTTCTTCTTTCAGCGGACAAACAGGACTATGGAAACACAGACCAAGGGCACGTGAAGACACCATTGGATTTAGATCTAGAACTGGACAGACCTTGTTGAGAGCTAACTATGATAAGAGTCAGAAATCTCTACTTCCAGAACCTAATATATGTATTTTTAAATCTTCTTTATTTACCTTTTATTCCTTCTTAGTATTTACAAATTATTTTAAGCCGCCAGCTCTTTTCAGCTGTGCTAAAAAGAATTGAGGAAGTAATCTATGATTTGGACAAATTTTTGAAGAACAGTGAGGAATGTACCACTGAAAACTGGCAGTGGCAGCCATAGTAATTTATGTGGCACAAATGGTCCAGGAAATAGATTAAGGCTCCTTGATCAGCCACTCCTTGCTAATTGGCAATCTCTTTTCAGTGTTAAACCTTGGCGGTTTTGAGTGGGTTTCAATAAGAAAACATTTAGCAAAGCATTAGTCAGATTACTGTGAACTCTGCTGGGGATAGAGCCAAAAAAACCCAATCCAACAAAAACTGAGTAACTATCATGAGTCAGACATTGCAGTAGGCATCTTACACATATCATCTTATTTAATCCTGCCCCAAACCTTGTGAAATAGCTGCTACCATCATTTCCTTTTTGCAGGTGAGAACTTTGAAACAGAGAAGGTCAGTAATATATTGAAGATTGCACAGCCGGTAAGCAGAACAAACACGGGTTGCTGGGATGCCCGACAACAAATTGAGTACTTGTCTTTTCTGCTATCGATCTTTGCCAAAAAAGCACGCTTGTTCGCCCAATTATTTCTAGTATCCACTGGCCGGTTTCCTTGGGCCCCAGGCAATTTGCCAATAGAAAAAAAAAAGTGGCCAGTGTTAGAAACCTGGAAATGGACCTTATGTGACCTCAAGGCACATGTGTTTATTTTCCTTTTCGCAGAGAGCCAAAGTTATCACAAAAAAGAAGAAAAGCTTACAATTCTTGTGTGTCTTTAATCAAGTTGGATTCAATTGTTTTGTTAAAAAAAGTGATGATCCTAATCACTGGATTATAGTGAGATCAGAAAAGAGTCATCTAGTATATCTCTAATGTCACACAGGGAACCTCATAGGGAACATATGTAAAATATCAACTTTCACTAAACAAATGTTTATCAGGGGGGAATGTAAAGGGACGGAGAATTTAAGCTTTATGTTTGCTGAGCTTCGGACTGATGGAACTATTACACAGAAATGAATATAACAATATATTATGATTCGTTATGACATATTGGCACCACTCTCAAATTAATCCAGACATTTAGATCTTCAAAGCAGGTCACTATTTTTTTGGACGATGGCAGCAATTAATAAATCAATCTTATCACACAGAGTGATTGATTAGCACTTTTTGCAAAATTTATAGCAAGTGCCCATGCTAATCAAAGGAAGTAAAACTCTTCATAGATCTTTTTTTAATTTGAATTTTTTCCAATTATAAACAGATTTTTTTCCTCTGGCCACATATAAGTGCATTTAATATTCCATGGATAACAAAATGTTAAAGACTGACAAATATCCACAGTCTGTAACCTCTGTGGGAAGAGGCTTTGATTACAGTAAAATTACACAAAAATGTGTCATTAAAAGGCATTGGACAGACATAAAATCTAACCTTTTGAGCTGAAGAATACTTAATATTCTCTTCATGATCATGCAAGGGGAAATTCTTTGCTATGGAATAGCTATTTTCCTGTTAAGCAGGCTATTTCATCAATGATTTATTCCTGAGATGTAATAGGTCGTTTAAAATGGTGGTTTAAAAGTTGGGCCTTTTTGTTTAATTTTCTCACAGGCGGTTGGTAATTATCATGGTCCTGCAGTTTCTCTGGAATGCCGTGGAGGGTCAAATGCCAATGGAACCCTGCTTTATAGGGTAATTAAGACAGTCGACATGGTTATTAAATACATCATGCTAAACTAAACTGGAATGCTGTGAAATAAAATCCAAAATCATAAATAAAACTTGGGTTCTCCAGCAAAGGGGTATGTGTGAAAAGGAGGAGCTTTATGCTCTCAGAATTGCAATAAATAGCTCTTGCCCACTCAGACTTGCTAAAATCTGGCTCCTGAAGCCTCTGGATTTGCCTTTCAGACAGTGAAACTGAAATCAATGCTACAACTCTACCTATCCTTGAAGTTCTAGGTCCCGCCATGTCCCATTACGTAAAACAACACGAGAATACTTGTGATGAATCCTTTGCCTGCATTCCTTATTGCCAAGATCAAATACTGAAAAACGTGTGATAAATTAAGTGATCCAAGGTAAGTGTGATATGACTAGCAAACAAATTTTAGATATATATGTCTTTTAATATTATCAAGACCCTCTCCCTCTGTAAGGTCTTCCCAATGGCTGCTCACTGCTGTGGATTCATGCTGCCTTTGAGAATTCATCTGTTACCTGCATAAGACCATAAGACCACGGCGATAGGATGCTACTTCAAAGAAGCCAGTAACAGGCTATCTGTGTGCTTGTTGATGTCGATCATTCTGAACAGCGGTGATAGGTAAATATTGTCATCAGTAAAGATATGTCTTCCAAATATGTGTCTGCCGTGTGGTCCTAAGCTTTCAAACGCAGAAGCCGAAGGTTTTGGTAATTTGATTTCTTTCCAGAAAATGTGATGAGTATACAAAAATGCTGGCAAAAGGGCAAGACAAAATGAGAATAGAAGAAAATGCAATCTTTCCAACCTATAATATGTTGCCTACAAGAGATTTTCAATTATTCTTCCCTTGCGTATTGCCTGGAAGTCTTTTTTCTTTTTTTCTATATGCATGTTTACAGGCAAATTCATTGGTTTACTAGGCAAAGGAAAAGAACTGCTCTTAAATAGGGGAAATAAATATTTCCAATTCTAGCTGTAAAACTAGAAGCCAAAATGTGTAGTTGACAGGCACGGAGCCAGCTGACTTCAGATCACTAGCCTTTCCTTAAAACCAGTCTTCCTATTTCCACATGGAACACATTTTAAGTTAACAATGTGTAGTTTGGCAACGGAATTGTTTTTCTTTGGCATGAAACGGTTGTCTCGTTTTTTAAAAATGTATTTTCTGCCTGCTCCTACATACAACGTATGTCAACATTCCTCAGAACTTTAAAAACCGTTGTTACATCAGAAAAGTTTTAGGAATTATTTTCTTTAAATTTTTGCCTAAGAAGAAAAATCTATATTTCGCATATTCCTGTGCTTGAGCTGACTCCTCAGGCAGTTCTGACCATTGCATTCACATACCTTGACATGCGTACCGAATAGTGACTTAACTATCTCGCATGCTTCAGACAGGCCTCTCAAAGAAGTCATTTAAATGTTCTTTGATGAGTATTTTTACAGGATTTATCGACAATGTCCAATCTGAAAAGAAATGCGGCCATTTCCTTCTCTTCTCGCTGTCAGAGTCTTAAAATTGAGTCATTCTATCCACAATGTATTTATAGCACTAAAAACAGTAGAGTGGAATGCTACCCATTCAAACATTTGCAGTCGAGTTCCCCCTTTCTGGCTCCTGCCACAGAAAACTCAGAAAAGCAGAAATGCAAATTTTCAGACATTGGTTCCACATGAATTAGGACAGACCGCTGCACCAGCTACTGTTGTGAGACCAGATAGGGCCACTGCTGCTTACACATAAAGAAGGCCATTAAGGAGAAGTTGTTTATTTCAGCTTCTGCAGAAATCATAAACACCAACCCCGAGCCTGACAGCACAAGCTGTGCTGCAGTAAATTCTAGTACTTTGCTGGCCATTCGAGGCTGCCCAGTAAAAGTTACTGTAGCTAAATCCCATATACATTTCATGAAATAATCCTGCTCAGAAGATGGTATCATATTCATGCACAGCAGGGTGTGCAAACGCCTATAAATTACATGTAGAATCTGAGATATCTATTTTAAAAAATCTGTGCAAATTTAACCATGACCCTTTGCCAGACAATAGGCCTTCATATGCTCTGCAGCTTAGCAGACACCCAGGAATTTTGTTTGGAAGTGATAGCTACTGTCTATGTAATATTTAGGACCTATTCATGAAGCATCTGGCAGAAAATAAAAGGGTTTTCTCCACTAACATATGCTAAAGAAGGATGTGGTCCTGGGCCGACTCCTCCTCTTCTGATTTTTTGCAAATAGCACAACATAAGAGACGGTTGTTTCTGGCTGCCTTGCTGCCTGTCATGGCTGTCAGGCGAAATCCCATGAATTATTGCTCTTCCAGATGTAAGAGATTTTCAGGCTGCCTTAAACTGCCTGTGGTTTGTGGTGCTGGAGAGGAGAGAAACGAGATTAAACTTCATCTCATCAGTGCAATCTGAAAAGATCACACAGAGGACTAATAATCAGGGCTTTTTCATTCCAGAGCCAGACTTGAGAGCTCTGTGTTTTTGTTTCAAGGTGATGTCACATTAAGCTTGTTGGAAGACAGTGATTAAGGTCAAACAATATTTGAGGAAGATCAAAAATAAAAAAAAAAATAAATAAAAAAGTGTTCAACCCACTTCTGATGCTTCCTTATTGCATTTGCTTAAAGGGGAAGGACTGATCATTTTCACTAACGGCAAAGAACGGGAAGTGGATTTAGTCCTATAATTCCAAGTTGTCAGCATTTCTTAACACAAGGTTAATGTGGGAAAAATTAGAAATGTTCTCATAAAATTATAGCTCTACTGTTCATTGTCATTTAGAGGATGCATTCATCACCATCAAAAAAAAAATCAAGTGTCACTTTTTGTTATCTCTAAAGGTCAATTTTGAAGTCTTGTTATTATTTTTTTTTCTTTTTTCTTTTTGTTTTTGATTCTGTGAACATGTCGTACAGAGTCTGGAAATATTCATTAAAAACTCAGCAGGTGATACTAATGCTTTCTGATAGGTAGAGGGTTTTTTTTAAAGATTCTTTAGCTTGGTTTTCCCCTCGAAGAAAACACTCCCATAACCCCCCTATAAGTGGTAAATATCAGCAGATTCAATAACCCCCGTTACGAACATTTAACCAAAGGTTTTTATAACTGTTTCCAGAATGACTCAGAAAATAAATCACACCCTCTCCCATTATGTACAGTTTGAGTCCTCAGGGAGAAAACTTATAACTCATTACATTTCCATTCCCTTTGATCAAATACCATACACAACACCTGGATATTATAATTTTAAATAATAGTTGTGACACAAACTAGGATAATGCTTAAAAACCTAAGAATCTTAATATGGTTACTATTAGTTCATATCATTTACAGCATGGAGAAATGGTGAGTGGTTTTGTGGCATTTTGCTAGAGCACCATCAGCAAAATATTAATTATAGATCAAGAAAACATGATTTTTTAAGAAACACCTGGAAATAATCGACAAATATATATGTCTTAGATCAGAACATAATTGCCCCAATTCAACCTGTATAACTCTTTTTTTTTTTTTTAACATGTAGCCTGTAAGTAATGGGGTAGGCTACCAGATGTAAAACCTCCCAGGCCAGCCTTTCTTTCCATTTCAGCTTAGGCACCTCACAAAGGTTCTCTAATGTGAAGGATCCCAGTGAAACAGTGATGAAAACCACAGGTACAAGTGGCTTACATGAAAGTATTTATTGCTTTTCATGCATTGCATTATGGCAGAGTGGAAAAAAAGTCCTTCATTGAAAATGCATTAATTATTTGACACTGGTTTGCCTCAAAGTCATTTTTACTATGGGATGCAAGTGAAAGATCACAGCTGAAAAAAAGATCATCATACTTGAGGTAGGCTCACAGAGTCTTTTCTTATGTTCTGTGTGAAGTTGTCTTGAACTGAAACCTATGCTCCTTAAGGATTAAGGGATTGAAAAGCAAAGGCTGAAGCTGCTGTAATTTAAACCCAGAGATTCCCTGGCACAAAGGTGCAAAATGGACTAAGCCAATCTGACTCTTTCCTTGTTCGGGAAAGAAATAATTTTCCTTCAGAAAGTTTTACGCTATTAACATTCCAAAGGTATTGTCATCCTTAAACCAAGTGGTCTTCTCTTGGCTTTTCCTATGCACGGAGTGCCTGCAGACATTAAATAAGTAGATGTGGTTTTAAATGACCATTTATGACATCTCTAAACAAGCCATTATATATGTGAGAAATACAAAGACATTTTAAACAAAAACATGCATAACAGTCGGTCATCAGTGACTTGAGTTTTCTTAGCGAAATTGGGATTCTGTTCATTAAATATTTTGTGGAGTTTATGGTTGTGTATTTGCTTTTTGTTTCGTTTCTAGAAAGATGCATATCTCTAAGTTGATAAAGTTAAAAAGTATCATTTTCTTTCAAATAGTGAAAAACACTTCTGAGCAATGGACAGCCACTTGATTACAGGCATCTGTGTTCTTACATGTCAGTTAAATCAAAATGAAAGCTCAAGGAGCGTTTTATTCATTCATCGATTCAACATTTACGAAGCACCTACTATGTGTCATGCATTTGTGTACTTCAGATACAATGGTGCAAAAGTAGGCACGTGTTCATGTCCAGTGTGATACACATATATTAAATTAACAAGTATGTAGCTCTTTATAATTGTTATGCATATAACATAGATGTTATATAAATGTTTATAAATGTTAAGCAGATGCATAGAGAAAAGTCATGAAATCATGTGAGTCACATGAATGTGATTTTTGCAGCCACCTGTGGTTGTATACCTCTGCTATGAGGATGCAGTGATTTACCCCAAGTAAAGTTAACTGGAAGCTGTATTTCTATAGTTTCTAAAAACAAACAAAAAACTCCGACTAGACGCAAAAGATTTGGCTGGAATTTTTTGTGTGCTGGAATCAGAATTCGGGGTTTCGTTTTTTAGTTTCCCACGTGAGATAGGAAAAATAGTGAGTGTTAAGAAGATAGTATTTCCAAAATAAGCCATTTCTAAATGCTTCTTAAGGATCACATCCAATCTCCCTTTGAAAAGCCATATGGAGAAAATAGATCTTCTTAA
Organism: Prionailurus viverrinus; assembly: GCF_022837055.1. Taxonomy (NCBI): domain Eukaryota; kingdom Metazoa; phylum Chordata; class Mammalia; order Carnivora; family Felidae; genus Prionailurus; species Prionailurus viverrinus. The sequence goes on from NC_062578.1 coordinate 25,943,758, forward strand.
AACGTAAGACCAAAAATCCTTAGTCACAAAATCTGAATTTTAGCTTTTGTTGTTTTCTCACAAAAATATTCTACTGCAATCCTTCTCGGATTTTCAGCATGTATTTCCAATCTAGTCTTTGAAGACAAAATGTGGCATCATTTTCTCACTTCCAACTTGATGGCAGTTGGATATTTCATATCTTGATCTTTCCATCTCTTACCTTCTGGATTTTACTTCTTTTCTTTGTGTTGATATTCCTCTTTTGCTAATATTTTTTACCATTCGCATTAAATGTCTTAACTAAAGCAATATGATTTGGTTAATCTAATCGCTTTTGGTCAAACCCATTGTTAAAAAACCAAAATCCAACCGAGTAAATTTGAAGGTCTCATTGGCTTTATTCAATGATTCATGAACTGGGGAGCATCCTATGCAGCAGAAAGAAAGGAGCTCAAAGGCTTTTAATAAGCAGAAGGAGGCAGAACAAGGAAATTTTTAGTAGAGAGTAGATTGTTTCAAGGAAGGTCAGAGTCTATCAGGCAGATGACCTCTCTAGTGATGACCAGGTGATGCCAGCAATGACCAGGTTAAAAAGACCACCTTCCTGGGGGAGGCTGAAACTGCAGTTAAGTGTTAAGTCTGAATTTGCTGATGTGGGACTTAGCACAAGTGACTCATTTGGGGCCTATTGTTCCTTTATTTTTTTTTTTAACACCAGTAATATAAAGTATCCAGATCGTCTATGTACATAGACCAAAATGGGCTTACTGTCTTTTCTCTGGAACCACTCAATGAAATTCTTCTCAAGTATTTTTAAGTTCCTGGTCCCTTCTAGCCATCCTTAACCTCTGCTCTTGAATTTGAATTCTTCACCTTTGTTGAGTTCACCTTCACTCAACTTTCAAATCAAATTGCTCTCAGAAACATTTTCAAGTATTCTCCCTTTGATGTCCAAAGGACTTAAGTGATTTCAAATTTACAGAATGGATACTGTATTTAATTTTCCAAACATGAGTGATGGCTATAGCGAAAGTTGTAATGAGACAGAATTTAGGGAACACTGTTTGTTTCAGAGGTCATTTTTCCTGGTTAAAAAAATAGTAATAAATATGCTTCCTGTACAACACTTAAAGATATAGAAAAATATAAAAATGTAAATAAAAATAACTCTGATCCAACCAAAGAGATTAAATAGGTAGTTTCCTCAATTTTTTCCTTGTCATTTGCCATATATCCCCAAGGAAAAAAAACATCATTTCTTTTTCTTTTGTTAATTTTAAAATAGTTCTGTATAACTGCATATTAGGAAGTTCTTAGTCATATGTAAATGAAGCTCTATTTAAATTAAATTAAATGACAATGGCCATTGTTTTCTCTCTCTACGGAGAAAAATAAAGATACTTAATCACTGTATTACTTTCCACTAAAGGCTCTTCTCAGGTTAAATCTGACACCTTTCATTGTTGAAATTTTAAATTACTTGAATACTTTTATAGGAATTGTTCAACTTCCCCTCTCATTAATTCTGCAAAACTGAAACATTTAACAATTTTTTTCTAACTTACAATGGCCATCCGATATGCGATAGTTTCTCATTCAATCGTTATGTATCCGTTCATGACAAAGTAGATAGTGGGCATCTATTTTGCATTGTGGGGTTGCATATTCGAAAAATCAAAGATGTAAAAAAAAACAGCAATCATGTCCTCAAGAAGGTTCAGTGTTCTTTTCATTATTTCCAATGGTTATTTGAAAAAAGGAGTTCATTTTAATGTCAAGTAAGTAAAATTTAAATAATAAAATGGAAACTTGTCACCTCATATCATGCACCCCAGTATAAAATGCAGGGATTTGTGCATTAATACTTTAGAAACTCTAGTCTACGTTTTATTGTGAACATTAGGTTGGCTCTACAAGCACCAAATTTCACCCCACACGTCTGCTACTGTCTGCTACCTTCTAATTCTTTTTTCCTATAGATTAAAAGAATAAAAATATTTTACAAATTGCATCTGAAGACATAGCAAATAGAAGCTAAAACTGTGAACCTTGGAAATATCCCAGTATCTCAAATTTGCATTTGAGTCGGGTGGGGTTCACATGGGCTTATGGATTTCTATCTGTAGATGCTACTTTGGCCAATGCTTCCCATTTATAACCTTAAAATCCTATCTTGAAGGCTCAGACACCCTCTCCAGGAGTAGAAGTAATTCCATTTCTATACTCCATGTGCCTCTTGAGGCCAGATCTGCCAGTAATGCTTAATTGGGTTGGAAGATAGTGGATAGTACCAGTTTATCATACAGGCAACTGACACAAAACTTTTTCACTTATCTGAGGTTGGACTGTGTCTGAGTTCAGAGATGAAAGGTCAGTTCTTTATCCACTAAGTCCCCTAGACATTCCAAAATCCCCAGTACATTACAAATTTGAACAGTTTAAGCTCTCTTAAATAAAGAATCTCTTCTCTGGGTAAAGTATACAGTGTATATAGATACAGTGGAGAAGAAACATGTGAAAGGTCACAGCCATGACCTTTTAACATCAATAGTTTTATTTATAGCCAAGCGCTTAGTCTATAGGGCTTAATATAAAAGCAAGAAGAAAGACAAAGGTATCTGGTTAGCTTTATAATAGCTATCCGGTTATAGAAAATTTGTCTTTTTACTCTTGAGCTGAGAATAAAAATGATAAATAATTGAAGTGACAGCTATTTTAAAGTAAAGAATAACATTTCTCAATCATTTTTAATTGAACGTATTCTATTTCTCTCCTGATATGGCCTAAAATAATCTACCAGGTTTTAAAGGAATAGATTTATTTCTTCACACATGTGATTCATTCTTAAAAGACACAACAACAGTATTTTACTTTTATTACTACCTACTTCCTTGTCACCTCTCTGGTGTCTTGCTGTACTTAAAATTACACGTGGAAGAGTGGCAGATTACAGCAGTCAAAACCTTGTTTTGTGGAATGTGAGTAGTTTAGGAAATTTAGCAAACACAGACACAAGCATTAGCTTGCTCTTTTCAAAATGGTTCTCAAGCACTTTTAAGAAATGCTTGAAGATACATTGGGGAAAGTTCAAAGATGTCCAAAAACCCATGGTGAGAGGCCAGGGAATTGGCCACCAAGGGCTGGGTGACAAGTTGAAAAGGACACTCATCCTAAAGGAAGCCCAGGAATGGTTTTATATGGAAGAGAACCTCGTCTTGGTCACCTACTCTATTCCAGGAGAAGAACAGGAAGCCACTTTGAACTCTGCTCTCTTTATCTCCTGAGAAGACCACCAACCTCTCCACTCCAATCCTCCTCATTGGGGAAATCATCAGAGCCAAAGAAATTGTTGTCTTTTCACCTCAAGAAACTGTTTGCTTTTCTGAGCACCCCAAGCTGGTAGCTTGCGTTTCACCGGTGTGATACTCTTTATGAAGTTTCTTACCATGTGTTAGTTTAATTCATGTTGAAATAATAATGGAAATTAACAGGTAGGCCTTTATTTTGAACTGAAACTTCCAGAGATAACAAAAATCTACCCAAAAGGTTAACTAAATGGGTCAGAATCTAAAATGCTGTATCTATGTATACAATTATCAAAAATGCCCTTCCATAATATTCCAATTTAAGTTGAATGTGATACTTGAGATGTAGATTTCTAGATCTGTATCCTTGCTCCAGAGTTATAGCCAACCTTCTGGTGTGTGATAGAAATCTCTCTTAATGACTGCCAACTCTAGAGACAGCCACCCACCCAGGACTGTTGTATTTTCTAGTTAAAAGAATATCTACTGAGTCATTAAACAAAACAAAACTTCAGTAAACAGTATTGAGTATTTAATAATGAGTAAAACCCCAAAGTATCAGGATCGATAAGATATTGAAGTATCTTATAAACAGTAGAAGCCCAGGTTCTGGAGCTAGACAGACCTAGATTTGAATCTCTAGTCAAAGACCCACTTGATTTATGGCTTTGGCCAGTAGCTGAACTTCTTTAAGCCTCATTTCCTTAAAATGAGGACAGTGCATAATATAAGGTGCGATAATTATGAGGCTATAATGGGTTCATTTATGTAAATTACAGGGCTGGTTTATAGTAAGCAGTCACTTAATCTTAATTATTATTAGTATCATTGAATTAAATGCCATTTATACAATAAAAGAATAAGAAAATCAAAGTTATTGACAACATTTAGGTAATTAAATGCAGAGAATACATAGCTGATGATTCTCCTTTTTTGTTTCATTTTAAATGTGTCTAATATTTTTCAGTATATGCACTGAGAGAAAACTCTAAAATATATGTGGAATGAACAACAGTGATGAAATACTACTAGTGAAATTCATCTCCTTCAACTATAACCTCCTTGTGGTCTTGGGAGGGACCTCCCTGAAGAATGGAAGGAAAAAATCTTGTCCACATTCACTACTATACAAAAATTTTGTCAGATTGTATTAGGGTATCTTTTTGGTGTCATAACAGAATCTTAAATGGTGCTGTTATCAGCCCCCCATCTCTGATATCCTAACATACAAGGCCCAAAGCCAGCCCTAGAGAATTATTATTCACTCTCTGCCCTACCTTGAGTCATGCTCAGAATGAGAACAGGTCCAGTTATATGTTGGTCCTTTAGTGCCACCAAGACCAAAACGCCTTTAAGACAGGGAATAATTTCTGGCTCCAATTGTCCTCAGGTTTTCTTTGCTGTCACCGCATTCCATTTTTATTAGCCAACTTAAATACTGAATGCCTACCATGTTCCAAAACATGCACTAGGACCTTTTGGCAAAGATGAGCAGAGTAAATCATAACCCTTGTCATGAACAAGTTTAAAGCCTAAATAAGGAAGTAAACAAGTAAATACAAAGAATCAGATAAAATCTAGTGTTTAAAAATTTAGATTTTATGTTGTACAGGCAGATGGTGTTTACTCTTAGTGATTAGGAGGCAGATTAAAGAAGACATCTGGGGGGACTTTGATCTATTTCTTCATATGGGTATAGATTTTACAACTGCGTTTGTGAAAAAAAAATCATCGAGCGGCACACTGATGTACATTTTTCTTGTATATATTATATATTAAATATATATATTTTTAAAAATTACAGGCTTCTTTTTCCTTTGCATAGCACAGATACTTTACATAGGTACATTCCTTAATCTCAACAAGTATTTTAAAAATTGAATTACAACTTAAATTTCAAAAAAATTAAAAACTGAAGAGTCTTAACTGTGTTTCACAACCATGATAGCAATCCTTATTTTTGTAAATAAATTACTATGCTGAATCTTCAGCTATGCTTCTATTTGTAATAATTTCATTCTATGCAAAGCTTCTAAGACTATTCCCATATATTGCAGAGATATTATACTACCATAGGCATCCTAAGGAGCACTTGCCACCAGAAAAGCCAGCACATCAGTTGCTCTGAAATTTCCATTTGGGTCTCTTATTTTTTTGCACCTACCAACAGCTTACTTAATGATGCCTTGAGCAAACAAGTAATTGCATTCACTGTATCCTCTTGGTATTACACTGTATTAACATCCTTCATTTTTTTTTTCATGAAAGTGTCATTTGTGGGTTTGATTTACTTTTTAAAAATGCTCAATTTCCACTGCTGAATATAAAATGCATCCAACCCATGGAAAAAATATAGCACCAAGCAAAGCAGACCCTTAAAATTGTTTTAAAATTAATTTCATAGATATCACATAATTTCCCCAATAAATATACTGTCAAACAACACATAGCAAAATAGTGCCAAATTTACTCCTCTCTGCAGAGTTTAATCCTGTTGAATACATAGCCCTTTGAATTTTCCTTAGATTCATGCCACAAAATTCATCTTGTCCCTTACTCCTCCTAAGCCCATATTCTAGGCTCCTCTTTCTCTATCTTTGATGACAAGTAAGATTCTATAATATGTATTAATCTCCAGAAAGCATTTGTTTTTTCCCTAAATCTCCACTGCAGAACTCACTCTAGTCTGTGCATACTCTCTTTCAGTGTAAACGGGTATTGCCATGGTTTTCAGAGCATGACCTCTAGCTTCCAAACCCAAGTGACAACCAGAAATCCAATCATTTCCAACTCAACATATCCAAAGCCCACCTGTAGTCTCTTGAAAGCTGCTTCTCTCTTCCTACATCTCATGTCACCCGGTCCCCAGCCAGCCCTCTAGATAATTTTATATTGGTAAATGACTAACCCTTTCCTGAATAACCTTCCAATGTCCATCTCTCTATACCTTTGCTGGATTATTTCCTCCGCACCGTTATCTATTACCCCATTCTTGGTACACTCTAACCCTATACCCCTGCAGTCAAAATATATATTGTGATGTGATTAATGTTGTTCACTCATTCATTCACTTTTTAATTCAGCAAATAAATGTTGAATAACTACCTTGCTAGACTTCGGATACTCAGAGTTAAACAAGACACATTCCTTTCTATGATCAAACTGCCTCAAGGGGGAAGACATACAAGAATGGCTTTCTAACACATATATTCTGTAGCAGAATTTAAATGCCTTTGTATGTCATATAAATGTTCTTCACAATCTGGCTTCCCCAGACGTCTCCTGCTTCATTTACTATGTTTCCCCAGTATGTGTCCTTCACTTCAGGCACCCAAAACAACATGTAGGTCTGCAATGAACCTTGCCCTTATGCCTCTGTATCTTTGTTCCCTCAGTATGAAATGTCTTTCTCAACCTTGGCAGTCCAGCAAACCGATGCGGGAACAATTTTCTGGCCTCCTCAGACAGTTGGCATCTGTCCTCCGTACTCAATAACGTCTTGTGCAGATTTAACATTGATCACACTATTTGCTAATTATTGATTTTCACTTTTGTCTTTCCTACTAGATAGTGAGGTGTGTGCGAGCGGTGATTGAATCTCCTGTGCCCTTCAGGTTGAATGAACAATAATCATATACTTGGGAATAAAAAAATGACTAAGAACACAGCCCAGGGAGTCAAACAGACATGGATATAAATCCCAGATCCACTATATAATAGCTATGTAACCTTGAGAAGTTACTTGTCTTCTCTGAGCCTCAGTTTCCTGATCTGTTAAAGGGAATAACAATGTTTACTTTAAAGTGTCTGTGAGAACTCCACAAAATGATGCAAATAAAGTGTTAGCCATAGTGTCTGAGCCATAGTAAATTATCAATAATTTTTAGCCATTCTCATTATTATGCCTGTTTGAAAAGTGTTGATGGTTCCCTTCACATCTTACAGTTATGCTCAGGTAGTGAAAAACAAAGGATGGAAGGGGAAAGGAAGTAACTTTTTAAAAATTTACTCTGTGTCTGTCATACTCTGGATATGTTATCTCAGTGATTTTCCCAGCTACTTGAGGGAAATAAAGCATATTACTGACAATTTATAAAATAAAACACTTTGTCTAAAAAGCAGAAGTGACTCATTCAAGGGCCTCAGTTGTAGGACACAGTGTCTTAGCTCAGGCTGCCATAACAAAACGCACCGCTGGATGGTTTAAACTATAAAAATCTGGGACACCTGGGTGGCTCAGTCGGTTAAGCGTCCAACTTCTGCTCAGGTCATGATCTCCTGGCTCGTGAGTTTAAGCCCCACGTCAGGCTCTGTCCTGACCGCTCAGCGTCTGGAGCCGTCTTCGGATTCTGTGTCTCCCTCTCTCTGTCCCTCCCCCATGCTCTGTCTCTCTCTGCCTCAAAAATAAACAAACATTTAAAAAAATTTTTTCAACAATAAAAATATATTTCTCTTAGCTCCGGAAACTGGGAAGTCTAAGGTCAAGGTGTAGGGAGATTCAGGTCTTGGTGAAGGCCCTCTTTCTGATGCTCAGATGGCCATCTTCTTACTGTATCCTCACATGGTGGCAAAAGAAAGAAAAATCTCTCTCTTCCTCTTGTATAAAGCTACAAATACTAGACCCCCATTCTCGTGATCTTATCTAACCTCAATTACCTTCTAAAAGCCCTATCTCAAAACACAGTCACTTTGCAGATAGGGCTTCAACAAATGAATTTGGTGGGACACAATTCAGTCCACAGCATTCATGTTTTTGCACTGAATCTTACCACCATAAACACAAAATGAACCAACATGAACAGAGTTCATTACTGCAATTTATAAAAAAGCAGAAGTTCTGAATCTGACTTACCCAAAACCTTGAAGCCATTTAGCCATTCTCCCTTTATTCTGTACCTTATTACTAGAGTTTCTTGATCATCCAAAATATAAAACTCTAGTTGTAAAGCAAACAGTAGATGTATGTCATGTGCTATCCATCCAAAAAGAGTATTTTTAAGACACAAATAATTGAAGGCAGAAGACAGTTTGGACCAGGAGAAATATGCAGCTCTTCAGGGTGCCTGGCTGGCTCAGTTGGTGGAGCCTCAGGATTGTGAGTTCAAGCCCCACATTGGGCATTAAAGCTTACTTTAAAAAAATGCCATAAAAAAAAGAAAATATGCAACCCTTCAACACAGTCACTGGGGGCAGGAGTGGGGGCTTGGGGGTAGCAAAGAGCTGTAGAAACTAGAGATACAAGCTAGAATCCCTCCGGGATGATTGTGTGGGATGATTGTGAATGACCCTGCACTCTGGTGGTCTGGTGCTAATACAGTGGAGAAGAGGTTTGGAGGGAGAGTTGAGTCAAAAGGAGCCTGCTGAGACACCAGGAGTCATAAATCTTGTGGCTGTAATAGAAGAAGAGACACCTGCCCAGCCTGGACACCTGTTCTTCCTCCCAGAACCTTACTACTCCCCCCGCCCCCGCCCCACTTCAGTTCTTTGAAATACACCAGTGGCAAGTCTTCTAACCTGCATTCATACTAAAATATAGAATGACTAATATTGACTCACCCTTTGATATTGAGGGGCAAAGAAAATTGCCAGATTGCCTAGGTAGGTATCCCTAAGGTCAGGATAAAAAAAGAGAATTTCTCTAGTCCCCAGGAAGGCCCTATGAATTAAGGAAACCCAACCTATGATTGAAAACCAAATGGCAATTGGTTGCTTTTTAAAAGACAAAGCGTATAGCTGCCTCCTTAATTTCTTTCTTACAGTAGAAGAAGTAAAAGTGGTAGAACCTGAAGTCCAACACCCTGATTCCCTCTCCAAGGACTCTCGATCATTTTTTGTAAGATCATGTTTTTTGTAAGAATAAGAGTTATTGTGGTAATCATTTCACAATATATGTAAATTGAGCTATGGTGTTGGGTGCTTTAAACTTATATAGTGATGCATGTCAATTATTTTCCAATAAAAGTGGAGAAAACGAAAGAGTTAAGAATGGAAGCACAACTCTCATGAGCCACGGAATGAGCAAATAAATTGTGCAATATTCACATAATGGAATAGTATGTATTAGTGAGAGTGGATAAACTAAACCTACATTGTGACAATATGGTTTCTTTTTAAGATCTCACAAATGTTATGTCAACCTCAGAAACATAATTTGTATAGTCTCATAAACATAATAAAAATGAGTACCTATTGTGTGATTCCATTTATATAAAGTTCCAAATCAGACAAGACTGATCTGAGGGGTTAAGTCAGGAGGTTGGTTCCCTTGGGGAGGGACAGGGGCTAAAAGGGGGTGGGGATTGAGGTTCTGTGTTTTAATCTGTTTTCTAATCACATGGGTATATTTGCTTAAGGACAATTCATTAAGCTGTACACTTATGATCTATGCACAATTCTATATGTCAATAAAAAGTTCTAAAATCTCAAAACACCACATCTGAGTATATACCCAGAAGAGTTAAAAGCAAGAATTCAAATAGATACTTGTATACCCATGTTTATAGCAGGATTATTCACAATAACCTAATGATTGAAACAACCCAGATGTCCATCAATGGATGACTGGATAAACAAAATATGGTATATTCATTCAACAAAATATTATTCAGCCTTAAAAAGATTCTGATACATGCTGCATGATGGAAGAAACTTGGAAACATTATGCTAAGTGAAATAAGGACAAATATTGTATGTTTCCACTTACAAAATATTTTAGTTTGGGCTTCTATGATAAAATACCACAGACTTGCTGGCTTATAAGTGACAAATACTCTTTTTTCACAGTTCTGGAGGCTAGGAAGTCCAGTTCAAGGCACTGAAAGACTCTGTCTGGTGTGAGCCTGCTTTCTGGCTCAAGAAGAGTAATCTTTTTTCTGGGTCCTCACATGGCAGAAGGGACAAGGTAGCTTTCTGGAACCTCATTTGTAAGGGTACTAATCCAATCCATGATGGCAAAGCCTACCATAGGCCCACTTCCTAATACTATCACATCGGGGATTTGTATTTCAACATACGAATTTGAGAGGGAAAAAGTATTCAGTCCCTGGCGTATGAGGTATCTAGAGTGGTCAAATTCATACACACCAAAAGTAGGTTAGCGTTTATCAGGGGCTGCGGGAAAGAGAAACGGGAATTATTATTTAATGGGTATGGAGTTTCAGTTTGGGATGATGCAAAAGTTCTGGAGATGGATAATGGTGATGGTTGCACAATAATGTCAATATATTTAATGACACCGAATTGTACATCTAAAACGATTAAAATGGTAAATTTTATATATGTTTTACCATAATAAAAAAAATCAGAAACCCAAATAGAAACGGAGGCACCTGTCTTTCTCTTCTCTGTGGGAACTTCCCTACCTGTCCACAGGATCCCCCAGACACATTCTCACATATTTCCTCCATTTCCTCCAAGTTGTTTCTTTCCAAAGCCACCACTGTTTCCATCCTCAGGATCCATCTCTGGGACTTCCTTCTGTCTTTGGCCGTCTACGTTACCTAAAGGCTACAAGTCAAAATTTCCCTAAGCTGGCTTTATTTCACCTTTAGAAGAATCTACTTGTTTAATATGATCAGGACATTTGAGCTATTGACCACCATATGCAAATGTCTTGTATGTGTCACATCACTCCCAGATGAATATCTAAAATACAATTCTTGCAGTGAAAACCCCGGAAATACAGAGTTAATTTATTGTTCCTCTGAGAATAAATCCATTGACTAAAACTTTAAACATTTATTTATACCTCACCTGTTAGTAAATGGGCCAAAGACTAAAATTAAATGGCAAAATTCACCAAAGATTAATCTGGAAACAATAGTTAGAATACTTCATCATTTTATTTTAAAACAATACCAAAACATCTATTCAACTGAGTTAACTATTCATTTATTTTTGTCTATATAACATCAAAAAGTTTGACCAAATTTTTCACTGAGTTTATTAATATTTTCACTGAATTTCCAGATGTTTTGCTTTCACATAGTGGTGTCACTATATATCTTTATTTTCCCCTTACACTATGATTCCTATGTATAGTTTATTGCTGGGGGATAGCTGCAGGGCAGGACAGATATTAAAACTATAGAGGATCTCATAAGATGTGAAGCTGAATATCTTTTTTTTAGATTAGGTAACCTTTTTATAGCTTTGAGGGAAAACATGGATAGTACTCGTGCATGTGTGTATGTGTGTGTGTGTGTGTGTGTGTGTGTGTGTGTACATTGACAAAGAATTCTTTTATATTGAAAATGCGCACAACCTTATGCCAAACATTGCAAGAAAACTCTAGAAGTTTGGGGTTTTTTTAATGTATAGGTCTGCAAGGGATCTTTGTTTATATACATACAACCCAATTCCTGTATAAACTCAGAGGCATTAGTATAGAGTCTTGGTTAAAAAGGTAGAGTTTTACTCTCAGCTCTGACATTGCCTAGCTTTTCCCAGTTTTCTCATCTGTATTACAGTGATAAAAATTACATCTTCCTTGTGGAATGTTGAACGAAAAACAACTCAACACAGTGACACGCTCGATTAATGTTAGTGTTCTTGTGCTGAGACCCAGGAACACGTCATTTTTTAAAATTATGAAATAACTTCTACACCACCGACTTTGGGTCATTGTTTTTCATTGAAATAAACAATCCACTTTTCAGTTTAGTTTCAAAAAAGCAACATTTCATAGGCAGACTGCAACCTACTCAGAGATGAGCAAGGAGGACAGAATGGTTGGGGCAGAACGAGGGTAGGAAGTATGGCCATGCAGAAGCTGTAGTCAGAGAGGGAGGCAGACGGTAGAGCCAAGAATTTTGTTTTGTTCGCAATTTAGGCAGCAAAACAAAGTATTTGGAAAAGCATGAATCTGGTGGCATTTTGTTATTACTACACTACACCCACTAGCCTACTATTTCATCCCTTTTGGAATCATGAAATTTTCCAGTTTAATTTTGATGATGTAATAATCATTCACCACTTGAATTAACTCGTGGTAAACCATGCTTTCCTCTTTTTTCTTTGTCGTTGAAGGTTGGTTTGTTTGCTCAACTACCATCATTTGGGGCTTAAAGAAAGTTTTTAGTTCTTAGTTGTATCTTCTTACTATCCAACTGGAGGGCATGAATTTGCTTCATGATTTTTCCCAAACGAAATCTCTATATTCCAGGTTCCTGGATGACAGGTAGACTCCAGGTCCTTGCGTGGGGCCTGTAAAATCTCTGAAACTTCGCTGAAGCAACTGCTTTAAAAAATGTCTCTGGTTACCTGGCTATTTTCTTTGCCCCTCCTATTTTCCAGAACAAAGGACTCTAGGATTCAGAGGCAAACATATGTCCTTCTGTCCAGCTCTCAGAGTTCAAGTCCTATATTCTACTGAGCAAGAAGAAATTGTTTTAAAGTGAATCGAAACTAGCTTCTCAGAATCTTGCTTGTGTTTCTAACAGTCTCCAGAATAATAATCAACATGTCAATGGCATTTCTCAGTGTTCCAAAGCATATTAAAACTTTTTTTTCATGGAAGAACTGTATCTTTGCCTGAACTTTATCACCTGCCTGAAGACTTCAAAACCTTCAAAAAATGTGCCACTGAGGGCAGCTCAGTGGCTCAGTCAGGTAGGTGTCCAACTCTTGGTTTTGGCTCAGGTCATGATCTCAAGGTTTGTGAGTTTCAGCTCCGCATTGGGCTCTGAGCTGACAATGCAGAGCCTGCTTGGGATTCTCTGTCTCCCTCTCTCTCAGCCCCTTCCCTGCTCAGGTGCCCATGCTCTCTCTCTCACTCTCCCTCTCACTCTCTCTCTCTCTCTCTCTCTCTCTCTCAAGATAACTAAATAAACATAAGCAAACAAACAAATAAATTTGCCGTTTGGAAACACATGTTATACTCATATTTTTTTCCATACTGGAATTTTATTTGCCAAATACTTCAAGAATAATAAAGAATTTGTTTTAAATAAACATTTAGCCTTTTATCTCTATATCTTCATGAGAGGGCACAGTATCTTAGGGAGTTTAGACAGTTTCCTTGACTTAATTATAGGCCTAATCATCATAAACTGAAATTTTATAAAAATGTTTCTTCTGTTTGGTCTATTTTGCTTTCTGAGTTTACCTTTGTTATAATCCATAGAAGTAGCAAATTCTTGCAATTATTTCAAATATTACAGTTCTATATGAAGTGAAAAGTGTTCTTAATCTCAAAAGTCATCATTTTTAAATATTTGGTATGCTTCTAGACCTTTTCCTACACACGTACTCATTCGGAATATCAGGACATATTCATCACGACTCTGTTTATCTTCTTTATTTTTCCTTACTCCGTCCTATATACCACGCTTCACTTCATCCTCAATTCAATCAGTTATGCAGATTTTACCTTTATTTTCCTCGAGATTTTTTTTCTCTTTTTAAGGATAAAAGCAAAAGTGGCTCTAAGACCGTATCTTCTAGTCTTCTATACAAATTTTAAGTCATTTAAGAGGTTATCTAGGTAGCTTTGAAGAAACCAGAACGGCAACAGGCCATGTTTGAGGTTTACTAGAGCAGGGAACACAATTTTACCCCCAAATAAAGGACAGAAGTCTGAGGAATAAGTGAGGGAGTCCTGCTGTCCGGGCATCCTGACCTCCCAGGATGACTGCGTGAGTCCCCCTAAGAGGGCAGAGCCATAAACAGGTGTCCCTTACTTCAATACAAATTTCTCTGCTCTACACGTACAAGAAGTGCAGGAAGTCACCAGATTTCAATTGTTCATCCCTTGCCTGGAACATAAGGGGTCGGTGTTCAGAGTGATGGACTGAAGATAAGCTCTTCCTCCCACATGTGGGACAGTAACCAGTGAAAGGGGAGCAGGGCCCAATCAGCTGCAATTGAATTGCCCTTAAGACAAGGAGGATGGAGTCTAGAATCGGACTTAACTACACAGGGAGACAATAAATAACCGGATACTTCTTACTTATATATCTGAAATGTTGGCTGGGATAGTCTCCAAATATTTATGTGGATTTGGGGAATGCGCTTCATTTCACTATGTTTGTTTTTGATAACAAAAATGGGATCATACTGTGCCTTTTTCTATAAATTACTTTGCAAACAATAATTATAGGGATCTTTCCATGATTGTATATTTTATTTCATACGTCACCCATTTCGCCAGAATAAAGGGTTCAGAGGTAAACAAATTGGCAGATTTGATGAAAGGAAGATAAAGTAGTTTTTTGAACTGCTTCCAGTTTATTTTATTTTACTGGTTTGATTTTTCACACTTAAAATTATTTTAATGCATCTAGGGGTGCCTGGGTGGCTCAGTTGGTTAAGCATCTAACTATTTTTTTTTTATGTTTATTCTTGAGAGAGAGAGAGAGAGAGAGCACAAGCCGGCGAGAGGCAGAGAGTGAGGGAGACACAGAATCTGAAGCAGGCTCCAGGCTCCGAGCTATCAGCACAGAGCCTGACCTGGGGCTGAAACTCACGGACAGTGAGATCATGACCTGAGCCAAAGTCAGAGGCTCAACCAATTGAGCCACCCAGGTGCCCAAGCATCCAACTCTTGATTTCAGCTCAGGTCATGATCTTGAGGTTCTTGAGATCAAGTCCCCCATCAAGCTTCTCTCTCTCTCTCTCTCTCTCTGTCTCTCTCAAAATATATAAATAAACATTAAAAAATATAAAACATTAATGCACCTGGAGTTGTACTACGGTTCAAGTTCAGACTTTAATGTTATATTTTCCCATGTGGATAGTCATTTGTTTCCACACTTTTTCCCCAGGTACTTAGCAATGCCACCCTTGTCCTATAGGAAGCATCCTGATCTTTGAAGGTTTGCTTCTAAGTTCTCTATTCTATTTTTCTAGTCTATTTGTGGCAAATTGCTCTGATTTATTATATAGTTTTATGATAAGTCTGTATAACTAGTAAAATGAAGCTTGACTTAAGATTTTTCTACCAGGTTGCCTTATTTGTAATCACCTATATATTGTCTGTATCTATGTTTGTATTCACCCTTTCTTATTCTTAGTATCATTTAACTATTTTTCTTTCTTTTTTCTTTGATGAGACTTGCGAGAAAATTTTCCACAATTTGGTTCTGCTTCTGGTTTTGATGTTTTTTCTTTTTTGTCTAGTTTGTTAAGCCAATGTCAATTTTTATTTAAAAAGTCTATTTTTTGTTTGTTTTTTCCTATTTGTTCTTCTTTCATTAACTTTTCCTTTAAAAATTCTTTTAAAAATTATTTGTTTCTTAAGGGAAATCTAAATAACATAAAATGAAATTATAAGTGACATAAAACCAAGTTATAAATGTTAACATGATTTCTTCTTTCACAATGTACACATATATCAAATCATCACATGGTATGCTTTAAAATCTTATAATTTTGTCAAGTGTCCTTCAATATATAATAGTGCTCACTTCAGCAGCAGATATACCAAAATTGGAAAGTTATGGAGATGACCAGGGCACCACGCAAGGAAGACACACAAATTCATGAAGTCTTCCATATTCTTCTTCAGTAAAATGAATGAATGAATGAATGAATAAATAAATGAAATGAAAACATTAATAGGTAATTTTTAAAATTTAATTTCATTATTTATTTATTTTTATTTTTAGAGAGAGAGAGAGAGAGAGATGAGCATCAGCTGGGGAGAGGAGCAGAGGGAGACAGAATCTTAAGCAGGGTCTGGGCTGACTCCACAGCCCTGTGATAACGACCTGATTGGAAATCAGGAGTCAGACAGTAGACCAACTGAGCCACCCAGGCACACCAAGGAAAACATGATTTTAAGACATTAATAAAGAAAATACCTTGGGGCACCTGGCTGGCTCAGTTGGCTAAGTGTCTGACTCTGGTTCAGGTCATGATCTCACAATTTGTGGGTTTGAGCCCCGTGTGGGGCTCTGTGCTGACAGCTCAGAGCCTGGAGCCTGCTTCAGATTCTGTCTCCCTCTCTCTTTCTGTCTCTTCCCTCCTTGTGCTCTCTCTCTCTCTCAAAAATAAACAAATAAACATTAAAAAAAATACCCCATGTCAAGAGCAAACACTTTTTTAAATTCTCTTAGTAAGTGGGTTTTACCAATTGTATTATGCTAGTAAGTAGATCTGCAGTGAGTCTATGAGCAGATGGTTTTCTATTGTAGAGTTTGAAGATCAACAAACAATCCTTCCAAAAATATCTCCTCTGCTACCTGAGGAGAACTTGGCATTGCATTCATTCCTATGCAAACTAACATCCAACTATAAGGCTCTTGGTTACTGGCTACCAGACAGTGGTTGCTCCTCTCAGTAACGGTTCTCAAACTTGAGAATTCCAACGATGACTGAGAAAGCGGATTCAAAAGGCAGATTGAGAGGTTTTAATATGGGTCCCAAAAATTTCACATGTAAACAATTATTCAGTTGATTAAGGCAGCAATCATCCTAGAACCACGTTCTGAAAAAACACTACTATGGAAGACGAAGAGTTAGCCGTTCATTTACCAGGAAATGATCCCAGGGCTTCCCCTGTTAGCACCTCAGCATCTCAGTTTCTATTAGTGGATCATGTAAGACAAAGGAAAGGAAAAGCTCAGAGGGAGAAGACGTTAGAGCAATGACACCTAACAGGAAGCAGTTTTGAAGGTGCCAGACAGAGGAAGGATACAAGTTATTTGAATTTTAGGTAGCACTGTCCAAACGAATTTTCTGCAGTGATGGAAATGTTTTATATGCACATGCTCCAGTACAGTAGCCACTAGCCACATGGATTTTGAGCATGTGAAATGTGCCCTAGTTCACCTAAGTAACAGAATTTCAAATTTTATTTAATTTTAATTTAACGTCTATGGTCACATGTGATAGTGACTATCATACCCACAGCACAGGACTGGAGCCTTGTCTAAGGCTGGGATAGGGATTTCGTAAAAAGAAAGTTGGTACTAAATTAAATTATTTCTAATTTACAATTTTGTCAAATGTCAGCTTAATTATTTAGGATCACAGTATCTAATCTGATATCATGCTACCAGGGAAAGTCATAAAATTGGTAAAATATTTTTAACTAATAGTTCCTCTATCATTCTGCCAGTCAAATAAATTGCTTTCAATACAGAAACCATTGAAGTGCATTTTCAAGAAATCTTAGTGACAATTTGGCAAATGATAGGCGGAAGAAAAAAATACTAGTGGTAAATATCCTTAGTATATTCTTCAAAGTCTGTCAAGCCAAATTTTTGGTGGTCATTGAAAAATTTATTTTGAGTTTAGAAAATTTAAAAAGGTTTCTGAGTGAGGAAAATCTATTAGCAATAGTATTAACACTTATGGAACACTGACACATGACAAAGAGTTGTGAAATGCTCTATATGCACATAATTTCATTTAACCCAGACAGCATAAACACATCGCTATTTTATCACATTTTGCAATGAAAGAAACAAAAAATCGGAGAAGTTAAGTAACCTGCCCAAAGTGGCACAGCCAGTCAAGCAGCATCAAGGTTGGTAACAAAATCTGTTTGCCTCCAGATCGCTTCATTGTACTGCCTCTTTCTATTTGATCTTGGAATAGAGGGGTAGACAAAAATTTCCTCAGATGTTTAGTATTTTTTTTCAATTTTTTAATGTTTATTTATTTTTAAGAGAGATAGAGACAGAGTGCAGGCAAGGGAGGGGCAGAGAGAAATGGAGGCACAGAATCTGAAGCCAACTCAAGGCTCTGAGCTGTCCTCACAGAGCCCGATGCAGGGCTTGAACTCACGAACCATGAAATAAAAACCTGTGCTGAAGTCGGACACTTAACCAACTGAGCCACCCAGGCGCCCCCGATGTTTCGTATCTTTTGCTGTATGCCAACTAAAATAATAAAATTTGAAATGTTACTAAATTGTTCTAATGCTAATACTCTTTCTAGAGATGGTGATTTCTACCATGAGCAGGTCTCCCAACTCAACTGAGCACCTTAGGAAGTCAGTGTTTGCAATGACGAGTCTGAGGAGAATTTGAGAGCTTGAGAGCTAGGGAAGCTGACCTTCAAGAGTGGGAAGAAACTGAAATTCCTGAGGCAATTCTGAAATTGGAGATGAGGAGAGATGGGGATGAGGAGGAAAGACAAAGAAGTGGCATCGAGTTTTAAGAAGATGAAGCCAACATGGATGAAAAGGCCGGTGGTACTCCCCTGTGGCTGGTGGCCCAGAGACACTTTAAAACCAGATCTAGCTCATGCCCAGTTTAGTTACTTTGCTACCAGATAAACCCTGCCTCCTCTGCACCCACCTCCCTTTAAACTTTAGTACGTTTCACTAAATTCACTAATGTTGTGGGAGTGTTGCTTTGTTTTACTTCATCTCGATTTCAAGAAAACTTAGCTTCAGTTCTGTGCTAGCTCAGGGACCTGGCAATCTAAAACATGCAAACCTCTCCTCCTGACCCATCTTCCATTCCGATAATTCGCATAACATAGTATCTTGAATTTCCTCAAGGCATAGAATTGGGGGTTCAAGTCTACTTTATTCTGCTCTTGGCGAGCATAAAGGCCTCAGCAGAGATCCAGGTAACATTTTAATTACATATACATTTGTCATTCTAAGTAAGATGAGATAGCCACCCAATTTCTGGCCTTAGGCTCTCTAAAGGGGGGGATGCAGACTGATGTTAGACTTTTTCTAACAAAACATGAAATTTGAGTGTCAGAACGGACCCAAAGTTTACCTAGTTCAATCTCCTTTTGGATGCCTCTTGAAACTTCCCTACCATGATCATGTGTGTTTTCTTTGAACTCTTCTAGTTACAGAGAACTCAAGAACTCCTGCAGGAGCATATTTCACCCAAGAAACTTAGCTTCTCAGGTCACCTGGCTGGCTCTGTGGGTTAAGCATCTGACCTCGGCTCAGGTGATGCTCTCATGATGTGGTTCATGAGTTCAAGCCCAGCATTGGGCCCTCTGCTGTCAGTGCAGAGCCTGCTTCAGATCCTCTGTCTCCCTCTCTCTCTGCTCCTTGCCCTCTCTCTCTCTCTCTCTCTCTCACACACACACACACACAAATAAATATTGCAAAAAGGAAACTTAGCTTCTCATAGTCATATTTTGGGGAGCATCAGAAATAACTGAAATTTCTGATCTATGTGACTGTCAGTAACTTCTGACTCTTTCCCCCCTCCTACCCTAATTAACATATCCCTCATTCCATCAACCATCTTTCTTATGATATTTGGTAATGATTTTAGTCATCCCGGTTACTTTCCCTTAGAATGATTTTCAGCTCTTCAATGAGTTTTAAAATATAACATCCAAATTCGAACAAAATTGCAAGAGTGATCTCACCAGCGCAGTACAGATCTAGGTTCCCACCTCTATCTCTATGGATCCATCAATCTAAGAACACAATCTATGCTTGAGTGTGGTTGTCCTTCGACAACCATATCTAATGGCTTAAGGGTAATATCAATTTTTTTGTGTGTTGCCACTGAGGCCTCATTTTGAATCCGACTGTTGTGTTTTTTTTTTACACTGTACAAATGAATCTTTGCATAAAGGAAAGAGCATGAACTTCAAAATTAGAGAGTTATCCATTTGTATTCAGTCTCCATTGTATTAGCTCTGTGACTTTAAAAAAGTTACTAACCTCTCTGAGATTTGGTTTCAATGTTTGGATCAGAGTATGATAATATCTAGTTGTTTAGTTTTATTGTGAGCATTAAATGAACCAAAAACGTGAAATAACTAGCATGATGTCAAAGCGCAGCTCTCTTCCCTTTTGTGCAGCATGTCATTTTGGCCCAGGGTCAAGCTCATCAGCATTTTTTTCTATTAATTTCATAATGCATTGAATGAGCTATTCTTATTAGAATTTCAGCAGCTATGAAATTTAACATACTTTCCACGTTTTTCATCTAGGTTATTAAAAACAATGCTAACCGGACAAAGCAAATAATGTTGCTTTCCAGTAAGAAATCTTCCAAGTTTGTGTTAACCAATCTGTTACTGAACAGAAAAAAAAATGCAGGAAAAATAAAACATCAGAGGTTCAGTGAAGCACAAAGGACTTCTCACGCACAAGGTGGTCATATAAAGACCAGATGTTGTAATATTGCATAGAATCCAACGCTTCCTGGATGTCATTTGTTTAATGTTCATATCACATTTTTGTAGTAGACCAGAAGATATGATTGTCCCCATTTTACAGATGAGCCCAAAAGAGGCCACTCAAGTAACAAGGACTCACATTCTTTCTTCAACAATTACAAATTTGTATTTCAGTTACCCATTCTAGAATGTTATCTAAAATATGAAAAGGTTTTCAGCTTATTATATCTACTTCTTCCACATAGAAAATAAATGCAATTAATTAATTTGACACATATTGGTTATTGATCATCTACTGATGCCTAACACTGTCCAAGGTATAGAGGAAAGCAGCAAACAAAGGCGTGTGCGTTCATGGATATTTTGGTGGAGCTGGAAGACAAGAAACAAGTAAATAATATGACAAGTGATGATACTTACTGAAAAAATAAAATAGGGAAACAGAACGTACAGTGACCTGAGTGATGGCCGTCATGCCGTTGTAGTTGAGAGTGGTTAGGAAAACTCTTTGAGAGCTATAGAAGCCAAGTGTACCTGGGGAATGTGCATCCCAGCCAGGGGGGTCAGCAAGTTCAAAGATATAAAAGGGAAGTATGTTTGGCTTCTTTAAAGAATGGCAAAAAGGTCAGTAAGACTAAGTTGGAGCAAATGACAAAATTGTGGTCATGGTAATAAATAGATCAGAGAGTGGGGACCACACCACACCATGAGAAGTTTGGATTAACTATCAGAGAGAATTAACCAGAGGAGTGACATGATCTGACACATTCTTTAAAAGGATCCCTCTGGCTGCTGCACGCTGTAGGAGCAAGGGTGGAATAAAGTAGACCAGTGAGTAGCTATTGCAATAATCCAGATGAGACATCATGTTATTCAGACTACAGTGATAATGATAAAGGTGATAAAAAGTGCTCTGAGTTTCGACATTTTGAAAGCACTGCCTCCAGACTTGCTACTATTGCATGCGGGGTATGAGAGAAAGAAAATTGTCAAAAACTAATTTGTCATGAGTAACAGGAAGAATGGAATGGCTCCTTACGAAAGCTGAGAATCTGTAGAAGGAATCACAGATATTAGGAGTTAAAAATCAGGAGTTTGTTTTGGATATGTGAAGTTTTGGATACCTATTACATTTATCTACCTGGAAACTATGAGTAAGGCTCTCTGTAGGAGTCCAGAACCCAAGCCTGGAGAAGTCTGGGCTACAGGAAAAAAAAAAAAAAAGAATATCCAGTTAATAAGTGATATTTAAGGCCATGGGAGTGGATACGGTCACTTAGTAAATGAGAAGAGATAGAGAAAAAAAGAGGATTACAGACAGAATCAGCAACACTCTCACACAGCCAAGATGAGGAGGATTCATGACTGAGATGAGATGGTGTAGCCAATGAGGTATAAAGGCAAGATGAAGAAAGTGTCACAAATGGTCAATGTGGTTGCCTGTATCACACACAATTTCCCAATACCATTGACAGTAGTTACCGGATCTCATCAGCTGGTAGTCCTAGGATTCAAAGCCATAATACTTAGAACTTGCTTAGACAAGTTGGATGCTCTCTTATCATTAGTCACCCACCTTTGCAGTACTGGAAGCAGGAACGTTGTCTTGAAGGTGAGACCGCAATGCATGCTTTACAGCTCAGGCTTCCCCAGCTAGAGCAACTGTGGCTGTATTTAGTTTTGACCCTTCTTTCATCTCAAATCCTTGTATTAGCTAAAACCAAGCTCTTATTCCTCATCACTGCCACCCATGGAGCAGGGCTAGACCTGTTATTCCCAGGAGACAAATAACAGAAATAAAGATTCTGGTCCATAACTTTATAAATAACCAATTTTGGTGTTAAAGGCTAAATACATTTACACATGTGTGGTCACATCACTTTTTGTTTGCCAACCTCATTTTTATAACCTGGACCAACAAAACCAACAAGAGAGGAAACACACAGGTATAAGGTCAATTCAAGGGTTCCACAAAGTGCTCAGAATGATAGAATCAGCAGATAAAATGCTTCACAGGTTGCTAAGATACCTTAATCTGGAAAAAGAATCAGAATTAAGTTTTTGTTAAGAGGTTTATCATTCCCTATCCTGATCCTTTGATAGAGATAGTCTACAGGAATCTCAGCTTAGCAATTATATGGCTGGTATAATTGGGAAAAAGTTAGAAAAGGGGTTTGAACAGAAAGATAATAGTTTGAGAATTTGAGAAGTCACTTGGGGAGAGTTAGGTCATCTTGAAATTGCTTTAGGCAAGTTTAAGCTGTTTAGAAGATTTTCTCCTTGTGAGAGAAAAAAAAAACAACTAAGCAATAATATTCTCCTCTGTGGTTTTGCACCTGATGGACTAGTAATAGTTAAGTAAAAGAGTTATAAAATCTCTTTAATTAAGAATAAAGTGACATTAATAAACCTTGTTTTCATTTGTCCTTTGTAAAGAATTCTAATTTTGCATGTTGTACATGCTACTATCTACTTCAAGCTATTTAATTCACTTTTTTACTTGGTAAAGGAAAAAAGGGGCTGTTTCAGTCCTCATTCAATCAAGGCAGTGTCGACAGAAGAAGTATGCAACAAATCGCATATATTTTTTGTAAATTTTTATCAACCTATTAAAGAGTTGTAAAACAAAGAACTCTCACATGCCCTTTATGCATGTTTAATTATTTACAACCTGCCCCTTTTCCTAGTTATTTATTCTCTTTCTCTATTTCTATCAATAGATGGATGAGAGAAAGAGATAAAAGAGACAGGTGTGAGTGTGTTTCTTTGTGAACCATTTAAGAGTGAGTGGCAGACATGGTGAGGTTTCATCCCTAATGCTTCGGTGTATATTTCCCGAGAACAAAGACTTTCTCATGCACAATCACAGCACAAAATTGAGACATTTGACATTTGTACTCTATTATATTCTAATCTACAGTCTATTCAAAATGTGTCAGTTCTGCAAATAAAATACTATATATAAAGATTATAAGTTCTTAACAATCCAGGATCCATTGGAGGATGACACATTACCTTTAGATATGATGCCTTTTTAATCTCTTTTAATCTGGAATATTTCCTCAGTTTTATGTGACCTTGACATTTTTGAAGAATACATGTTATTTTTAATAACTATAGAGATGTATAATATATGACATATACATGGAGTTATATAGTTGTATCTATTGAGACAGGTTGGAAATAATGATACCCCAATAAAAATATGCACACTTAGCACCTGCATCTTGGTTTCTAAATACCATTTCCCACTAAAAAGAACCACAGTTACTTGGAGAAATAGCTGATTATGGTACTAGAGCCTATATTCTACTGGAGTAGAAAAAATAAATAAGAAGTAATTACATTGCACAAGATAATTATATATTTGAGGGGTGTTATAATGAAATTAAGATGATAGGATAGTAAGAAAGAGAGGTCCACTTTTGTGATGGTGGATAGAGAAGAACTCCTTGAATGAGTACCATTTGAGATCCAAAGAAGAATAAAAAGGTCAGCCACGTGAAGAATGTGGAGAAGAGAATTCTAGGCATAAGAAACAGAAAGTAAGAGCACTCTGATGTAGAAAATGTTTGGTTTGGCCACAGAAGAGAGGAAGCCACTATGGCAGGGGCGTGGCACTGAGCACTACTGATGGGGTGGTGGGGACACTGAGGAGAATGTATGTGATTGTGACACTAGACAAGGTTGGAAGGATAGGCACGGGCTGGTAAACCAGGCAATTTGGATGCTATTCTTGGTGCAGTGGGAGACCCTTGGAAAGATTTAACGTAGGTAGTGACACGACTTGACTCCTGACTTACAAAGATCATTTTGGCTGCTTTGTTGAAAATAAACTAGGAGTGTGAGAGTGGAAGCAAAGAGACCAGATAGGAGACTATTGTGAAAATCCAGGCAAGACATAATAGTGGCCTGCACAGGGGTGGTGTCGGCAGAGATTTAAAAAAAAAAAAAAAAAGAAGAAGAAGAATGCTTTTAGATCACATATTGGAGTTACAAACTCTAGGATTTAGTTAGATTAAATGTGTAAGGTGGCTGAGGATTGGGAAGTGTTAAAGAAAGATGGCCAGGTTTCTATCTGGGGATCAAACAAAGAGAAGATAATCAACAGCTCTATTCTGAGCATAATTTTGAGATATGGTTTAGGTACTAAATGGAAATATGAAATAAGTAGAGAAATTTATAAATCCTAAAGGTCCTACAGGATATTCTTACCTTTTAATGAGATTGAGTTACAATATGTAAATGATAACATCTGCATCATTTCATCAAAAATGAAAAACTAAAGGAAATATTAGTCACCTTCAGATTTTCTGCAAATTTAAATAGCACTATGTGCTTACGAAAGATAAAATATCAGGATATCTTTTAAGGGCTTATGAAAAAGCTCCTTCAACTGAGACATTAAAAATAAGACTGTATAAAGCCTAGTTTTAAAAAGGAGAAAAAATATATTATAAAGGAGATGGAATAAATGTTCTAATAATGTTTTTAAAAGTATTATTAGTATTTATGAAACCAAATCCAGTGAGTTAAATGTTTCACCCTTTTCCAGGTTAACAATAGCTCTTTGTGTAATTTTTTACAACTGGTGGAGGCGAAGTTAAATGGGCCAGTATAATTTTTTTAAATGCCTTCTCTGGAAGTTTTTATAATTCTGAGCAGAAAACATTAAGATGCATATCTCATGTAAAAATGGGAATGTACTAAAGAGAGGTGGGAGAAAATCAGTAATGCTTTGGAAAAAAAAGAACAAAAACAAAACTAGATTTGTCTCTACTTGAGTGAAGGCAAATATAGATCTTAGAAAAGAGTGTGATGAGCACCTGCGTGGTGCAGGGGATTAAGCATCTGACTCCTGATGGGCTCAGGTCATGACCTCATGGTTCATGCAGCTGAGCCCCACGTAGGGCTCTGTGCTGAGAGCACAGAGCCTGCTTGGGATTCTCTCTCTCCCTCTCTCTCTGCTCCTCCCTTCCCTGCATGCATGCGTGTGCTCTCTCCCTCTCTCTCAAAATAAATAAATGAACATTTAAAAAAAAAAAAAGAAGAGACTATGATAACATTTAGCTAAATAAAAAATATAGCTGTTGTGAATCCACTAATTTGATCTTACTTGCAAAGAATTCTTTTCAAAAAAAAAAAAACAACTCTCATAAACCTGGTGCATGTGAATATAATGTATTCTTTAAAAAGTGATACATTATTTCCATTTTTAAGGTTAGATGTTGAAATTATATGTATTATTCTTCCATTAATAATTCTACTTTTATTGGAAAATTGTTTGGGATAAATTGTATTCTTGGTACAGAGTACTGGTAATCTTTTCCTTATTGTACAAAGGCATTTAAAATATTTTGTCAGTGAAAATTGTGTTAATATACCATTTTTATGAAAGCAGTGATTTCAATTAAAAATAAGTGTGGCATTATTCATGTATTGATACCCCAATTCGCTCCCAAAAGGACTTGAAGCAGAGTGTAGCATTATGAATCTGGGAAGCAAGGCATCACCGCCGTTATATAACATCCCACCTCAGTGAAAAGAGAGACGCAAGAGCCGTTTAAATGCCATGAAGAAAAGCATGAGAAAAATCAATGCTGAAATGAGTAATTGAATGATGTTTGCAGGGGCTGAGTAGGTCATCATTAGGCATGACACGATTGTAACAAAATTCCTAGGGTTATTCAACCTAATGTACATGGTATCCAGTAAGGCTAGACTTTGCATTTACTACTTTGATTTACATAGTGCTCCAAAGAATCAGAAAACAGTCATCAGGCTGATATAAAGTGGAGGAAGACAGAATAATCAAACAATATGATAACCCAGTGACAATGGGGCCCTTTGGATGCTGTAAATATAAGATGTCCTTGAGAATCTCAGAAAACTGGTTTACGACTAAAGTAAGACCACAGACCTTATAAAATAGAACAAAAAGCAAAAATAAACACAGCAAATAATGATACTTAAGATAGTTTCTATGTCACATGCTTGCAACACAAATTTCTAGCTACAGAGTAAGATACACCACCTTATTTAGTACATGATCGTCGGTGAGGCATCCCACATAAGCATTGTCTTATTTACCAAATCTTATGTAACCAAAGCAAGAACCTCCTTTTCAAGTGCTCTATCACTCTAGAAACTTCCTGAGAAGAGACTTGCATCTTTCCTCTCTAACTTTTTTAAGCTTTAAATAAAAACTCAAAAAAAGTATTTTCTTCTTAATGATGTTGTTAAATCCAGAAAATGAAAAGCAAAGCAATACCATAGCATACTTCAGTCATATTATATGTGACTCTCTGTTTTCAAACCACATCTTCTTAAGAGGGAGTCCTATATTTAAAACGAAAGGTAAAGAAAAGTAAACAAAGGAGAAAAGAAAAGAAAAGAAAAGAAAAGAAAAGAAAAGAAGAAAAGAAAAGAAAAGAAAAGAAAAGAAAAGAAAAGAAAAGAAAGTAAGAGTCTTGGAAAGATTTAACATGGGTAGTGACATAACTTGACTCCTGAGTTACAAAGATCATCTTGAGATATGGTTTAGACACTAAATGGAAATATGAAATGAAAATATGAAATGAAAACTATGAAAAGAAAACAATTATAAAGGTAATAGGGAATATTTCTAGTAAGGCAAAACCCGTACCATCCATGTAAGGGAAACTATTTCATTGGTGAACAGCAATAATGATTAGGGGAAAAACTGCTCTGAGTGGTGTTAACATGTTCCTCCCTGCAACTCTTGCTTATTGTTCCTATTGCTTCCTTAGAAGCAGTCTAATCTCTTCTCTAGAAAGAGGTGTTCACATATTTGAAGAGAGTTATTACATTGTCCTCCCTTTTTTAGACAAAACAGTCTCACCTTTTTAAACCAATAGCTGAGTGATTCTAGAATCCTCAACCACGCCGGCAGCTTTTCCTTGATAACTTCCAGTGCCTACCTCTTACGGTAAACATGTGCTAAGGAACCGGGATTCAATGCACCACATGGGTTTTCCCGTTCTCGGATTGATATCACACTGACAACAACAACCAAAAGCAAGCAATTGGACCCCTTTATTTTATTGTTGGTTTATTGAGTTTGTCGCCCACTAGAAATCCCGAATTCCTTTTTTGTGACCCTGGAATATACAAAATTTCCTGCAACCTTTCAATGTACACTCCATTTTCAAACTCACGTTTACATTTGACCTGGAAAATAGTTGTGTTTTTGTTTAATTCTAATTTGGTCTTCCAACACTGATCTCGCGTGCACTCTTGCCTTGTATCCCTATCTCTGTCTCTCTCAGTCTGGGGTCATCTGTAAACTGGAAAGGCACACCTTCACTGTTTGAGATGGGAGTTCTGCACTCTTATCAGTAGAGACTGGCTCAGAAGGATGTACAGACACTGGGGTGTTCATCTCAGTATTACCAGCCAGCCAGCATCTTCTTTTCTGTAGGAATAGAAGTAACTGCATTATCAGACAACTGCTAGTATTATTACATTTTCTAGATGAGGAGCAATTAGCTTGCCATGAGTTGGAAAATATATGTATTTATCCAAGACTATGTACTTCATTGTTCTAATTATTTGAAAATTAGTGCAAAGTCTTTCGGAATCTACATTTTTAGATTACGGCTGAATTTACCTGAGTATCTCTCAATCATCTTGCCCCTGATCCCTAGACCAAAGTGCTTTTAAACAAACCTGAAATAAATTATTCTGGAGATGTACTTATATCAATAAAAATGAAAATAATGTCCCAAAGCATTAGTAGTATGTATCTTTTAAACTCTGCTTTAAGAAGAATCACAGAATCACAACTTGGATATGGAAAGCTATAGAACTGTGAGCAAAATTGTTGCCATCTGATAGAAATGTTTTTCCAAGTAAAGTAACCTTTAAAAACCTTTTCAAACTTTGGAAGAAAGGCTGCCTAAGACAGAAAAAAATCAGATTTTCTTTGGAATGGGTTTGATTTATGAAAGTTATTCTAATAATTAATTATGTTGCCTTCTAACCTAAAGGGCCTTAAAATGGAAATCTGAAAGTGACAACTCTATTTCCCGTTCAAATATTATTTTCTACTGGGCCCTGGCCAAAAATTAATTACAGCTTAAACATAGTTAATTTATTTCTACCTACCTCAAGGTATGTTAGGGTAATTAGTGAGGGCAGAAAAGATTAAATAGAGCAGAAAAGTATTATAAAAAATTATGTACTGTGCATTATTATTATACAATGAAACCATATTTATGCATTTTTATAAATTAAATTTATATTTCTAAATCCACATTTTATAGAATTTAGAATATTATTTTTATATGCTAAAAGTAATTCCTAATGAAAACACTGAGTAAATTCAACTTTAAGACAAGTAAAAAAAAATAGAATCTAAAACATTTTATCATTTGTTATTTGAGCAGTTGTAGTAAAATCACCAGAGAGGAATATGTAGTTGCAACCATCCACTGTATTTTCAAGATGCTCAGCAACCACGAAATGAATTTCACATCAAGACCATAATGAGAAAAAAGATTCCTGAATAATTTCCCATTTCTGGAATTGGATATGAATGAACAGAGGAGGCAGATCATTTCTAAAAACAACATCTCATCCAATGGAGTGAATCTTTACAATCTTTGTATTAGGAACCAACATTTGAAAAAAGTGTGCAATCATTTTGACATGTCCAGGCAATACTTATTTCAAATATAGTTCATTTCTTTCAGGCAACAATAAACCATTTAGTTCAGTTTTGTTTGTTTTACAAATTGGGTAATAATAGCAACCTTCCTAAATGAATAATAGCAACCTTCTCAAATTCTATGAACTTGTTTCCAGAAAAAAAAATGGTGTTATTTTTGTCATCCCTTCGACATCTTCCAGCAGTTCATGTATAATTATAGCTCTTAGCTCTGTGACCATCCACCAATATTTTTCCTGTGACAACCCTCCCATCAGTTAAATGAAGAACTTCACTTTTTTTGGTTCTTGTTCATAATGTTAGTAGTGGACTTAACACCTTGCTTATGGTTAGTTGCCGATATATCTATCTTTCCTGATACATTAGAAGAAAGTTGCCTGCCTTCTTACTAATGTCATGGCATTTAACTTTTTAAGCCCCATGTTCTCATGTATAACACGGGATAATAATGACATGCACCTCATAGGGATAAAAAAGCCATTGAATCAAATGATGAATATAAAGTACTCATGATAGTACCTGATATACAGTAAATGCTCAGTACATGTTTCTCATTGTTATATGCAAAATATCTACTGTGCCTGACACATAATATATAATCAGTACATTGGAACTTAGGCCATTCTTATCATCCCCTTGTTCTGTATCCCTTCAGGATCTATGGATTCACTTAGTACTTAGTACATCACACTTGTTTGTAGTACTTTACATTAGGGCTCCCTAATACATTATGGTTCTCGTGTGTGTTCCTCTTTATATATATAAGAATATATATGTGGCATGTAAGTTTGGTAAATGCAGGACAAAGTTAAAGAGAGTTTTCAATTTCATTAATATGTTAATGGACATTAAAAATCTCTTATGCAGCTTTGTTAATACCTACTTGACTAATCTCCACATCCATCGCCTTTCTTTAAAACAGTTTCTCCAATGTTGCCCTGTAATTTTTTGGTTTTAATGCCTTGAGACATTAGTTGCATATAGGTTCATAAATGGGAGGGGCTGGACCTCTGATTGCCTTTGTATCTTTATACAGCACACCATCTGGGTTGGTGACACTGGGGATTTGATCTTTAAACATCAACCTGACTTGCATATTTACACTGCTTTTTAAAAATTTTTTAATGTTTTTATTCATTTTTGAGAGACAGAGCATGAGCGGGGGAGGGACAGAGAGAGAGGGAGACAGAATCTGAAGCAGACTCCAGGCTCTGAGCTGTCAGTCAGCACAGAGCCCAACATGGGACCCGAACTCACAAAGCATGGGATCATGACCTGAGCCGAAGTGGGATGCTTAACCCACTGAGCCACCCAGGTGCCCCGCATATTTACGTTGTTGACTGATGTGGCCACAGCTCCTTCTCATCTGTTTCTCAGAACCAGCAGTGTGTGGGAGTCCCCTAAACATAGGGGCCCTGCTACAGTTCACAACTTCTTTGAATATCTGTGTGGCTCTTGGGCACTGAGTTGTTAGAAAAGTAGAAATCCTTATCCACGAAGAGAATTACTGCTGCTCTCCTCCTCATTCTTTCCCAGGCTCCAGACCAGAAGTGCTAGGGTCCTGTCAAGTTCTCAATTGGAGGATCAGGTTTTGTGTAAGGAAATCCAATGCGACAGAAATCCCGTGAGATTTCCTCCAGGAACTCCTAAGTAGGTGATCCATCAAGGGTGGAATTTTCTACAAAAGTCAGGCATTACCAGATCTCACTGGGGATTTAAATGGCCCCAAGTGACAGCAAAACCTAAATCCCTTGAGGGTTCTTAAAGAAGAGGTTCATGAAGGAGTGGAGTGAAACGTCTTCGTCTACAAAAAACCTCTTGAGTCACATTTTAAAGTATCTGCAAAAATCAGTCTTGCATACAGAAACCATAGAAATCTATTGACAAAAGTAATATATGGGAATGCATTTAGAGGAAAGATCACTGAATCTCTCCTTGTCATTAGAGCATTTCATAATAAAATGGTCATTTCATTTCTATTTGTATTATGATGAATTGCAATTGATATTATTGCATATATACATATGCCTTCTGTTCACATAGAGCTACTGTAGAAAGAATACCTTAAGGGAGAATTCTAATAACTCTCAGTGCGGCAATTTTGTTAGTTAAAATTATTTTTTTTCCTTTAAAAAATGTTTTAATGTTTATTTATTTTTGAGAGAGAGAGAGAGAGAGAGGATGCACAGGGGAAGGGCAGACAGAGGGAAACACAAAATCCGAAGCAGGCTCCAGGCTCCGAGCTGTCAGCACAGAGCCCGACGTGGGGCTCGAACTCATGAACCATGAGACCATGACCCGAGCTGAAGTCGGATGCTCAACCAACTGAGTCACCCAGGCGCCCCTTTTTTCTTTCTTTTTTTTTTTAATTTTTTAATGTTTACTTATTTTTGACACACACACACACACACACACACACACACACAGAGCAGGGGAAGGGTAGAGAGAGGGAGTGTTAGTAAACAGTTTTAAAAGGACAAAGTATGCATTGAGGGAAATAAAGATGTTCTCCTTTAACATCTCTATATTTTATTGGAAATATAAAAGCAAAAATAAATTAGTCTCACATCCAAACTAAAGAATGCACTCGATTTTCAGATTAAAACTATGATGTTTCTGGGTAAGTCTGATAAACTTTGTTGCCAAATAGCTTTCCGCCATTTTGTCACCCTCTCCTCCAATTGTATCCAGGAACTATTTTAGGCCTTGGTGAGCTACAGGGCTGGGTGCTGTTCAGCCATGTGGATCTGAAAAGATAACTGTCCTTTGTTATGTAGTAACCAAACTGCAGTTGAAGATGAGGTTCAAGGGCAAGAATGAGTTTTCTAAAGGGGTCTTTGCCTTGAGAACAGCTTTGACACACAGTGTCACCCTAAGGGGAATATTTTGGAGGGGGTCCCTCGTGCTAACACTGCTTTCACCATTTCATTAATTTTTCATCGGACACAAGAGCACTTTAAACATTGTACCTTAAAGACTCTTTCAACCTCAGTGTATATGAGGGCTTCACTTGGTTTTGCAGAGTAGTAGCATCTTTGCTGACTAATAAGCACCGCTTTCATGCAATGCTCCAGCTCAGATCTTACATCTAGCAGGAAAGAAAAGTTGTGCTGTTTGTATGGATCACTCTGCCTATTAAAAAAAAATCCTCCAGAATTGTCCTTTTCAAAATAGAACCTGCAAGCCAATGGCCACAATACTTGATTTCAAG
The DNA here is from genome assembly GCF_022837055.1 of Prionailurus viverrinus. Classification (NCBI taxonomy): domain Eukaryota; kingdom Metazoa; phylum Chordata; class Mammalia; order Carnivora; family Felidae; genus Prionailurus; species Prionailurus viverrinus. Next base: position 25,976,000 of record NC_062578.1, read on the forward strand.
TCCTCCGGTACAGGTTCATCTGTTTGAAGAAGGTGCTACCTCAGCACAAGGACCTTATGTTTTTGTGGCCACGGGCCATATCAGGAACATGTTAGGTACTGCTTTATTTATTTATTTACTTATTTATTTTGGGGACAGCGTATGCAGGGGAGGGGCAGGGAGAGGGAGACAGAGGATCCAAAGCGGGCTCTGTGCTGACAAGCTGACAGCAGCGAGACCGATGTGGGGCTCGAACTCATGAACCATAAGATCATGACCTGAGCTGACGTCAGACACTCAACTGACTGAGCCAACAAGGTGCCCCTATTTAAAACCTAAATTTAAGAAGGAAAATTAGCTTAGATTCAGCACTTTTACCATAACTTATAATTTCTGAGTAGATGAAACTAATTTGGGAGGCAGATGTGAACGAAAATACATTCCCTTGAAGTTCCCAAATTCTGTTTCTGATCATTTAAAAAAAGGAATATAGGGTTTGTATTAAGCCCTCTATCAGGAGAAAAAAATAAAAATATTAACACCTACCATTGTTGCTGCTGTGGGAATACCTCTTTTTATTTCATACAGGAGTAAATAGTCACATAAAGTATTCATTAATAGCCAGGAAACAAATCAGACTTGCCCTTAGGCAGCCTTAACTAATGCACTTATCCTTATTAGAGAAGGTTTTAAGTGAACAATATTTCAAAAATCAGAACAAACTTAAATATTTTTATCTTTTCACTATATTCTAATTTGGTGCTCAAATCCATAATGATGGTCATTTAGAACAATACCTTATAACTGTTAACACTTGAAATAAATCTTTTACACATTCAAAAGTCTTCCCTTTTTATTGTGGTACTGAACTACTTTGCAAATTTTTCTTCTCTTGCTCTGAAATGTATCAGAACCTTAAAGAAATTAGAAAAATAAGGATATACCTATAAACGTATTCACACATAAGAAACGCAAAGATACTGTTTAGCACACGTGTGCACGTGTGTGTGTGTGTGTGTGTGTGTGTGTCTACATAAGATAAACGTATCATCGGCTATTCTGTCAGGATTAATTTCTTAACCACCTTAACTTTTAAAAAGTTTTTAATTCTACTTTTTATTTTATTTATTTATTTTTTTAACATGAAATTTATTGCCAAATTGGTTTCCATACAACACCCAGTGCTCGTCCCAAGAGGTGCCAGAGAAAAACATCTGACCTCAACATACTTACTTGCTCACGTGTTAGCCACCACACCGATAGAGCCTCTAATCCTTGACCCCACCCCCTGAACTCACTAACTACACTCGCTAAATCTTTGACCCAGACCAAGGGGAAGTGAAAAGACCAGCTGATTTTTTTCAGTATCATTTGAATTGTACTAAGGAATGCCAGAAGTTTCCAGATAAGTCTCCTGCTTCAAGACAAGATTGTGCAATCTCCATTTCACCTGTTTTTTTTTTCTTTTCCTGTAAAGTTCTAAGAAAGAGTCCTCATCAGAATTTGATACAGACGTACCAGCTCTACATTTTATTTTCAAAAGAAGCACCATGAAGTTTGTGAAGTTTTAAATAATAAATTCTTTTTTTAGTCTTCTTTCACAATCAGTAACTGCAGCAAACACTGGGAGGAAAAAAAAAACATGAGAAAAATATGGGAAAATCAATTTTATCTCTACAATTACAGGAAATAAGCTCTATGGAATATTCTTCTTGATTGGATTGGATCTGAATCATCAAATGAAAGACATTTTATCCATTTGGCTTATTCATAGAATGTGCTTTATTGCATTATATAGTAAACTGGAAGATATTGGGTGAGTCATTTAACTACTCACCAAGGCTCATTTAGTAAAATACCACCCCTGGTGCTCTATATGTTATGACAGAGGCTTAGAGAAGAAAATGTATTTTATAGCTATTATCAATATTAGTCACAATCTTTTGTCGTGTTAGGGAAGATATTTCGTATAAAAATAAAAGAAGCCACTGACCTAGGAGGTAAATGATTTGCCTCATGTCACAGAGAGGTTGAGGGAGATCAAGGCTCCTGGCTCCCCGTCTGGTACACAAACTAGTGGAACACATTACTCTCATAAATGCACGTAGTTGATAAGAGGGTTCCTATTCCCAGGAAGACATTACTTACATGCCTTTTTGGGTGAAAAGGGATGTTAAGCCACAGGTTGGTTTTTGTTTTTTTGTTTTTTTAATCTCCCTACCATGGTAGATGGGCACACTTGAATTAAATAAAATACCTTACCATCCAGAGAAACCTGCTATAAATAATGAGAAAGGACTACAAAGCTTCATGTTTTATTTCTTGAATAGGGAGGAATGAAGTAAAAGTGTTTGGACACTCAGAAACTGTATCCTAAATGTAAGAAATCATGTTTGTCCCCAAAGAAAGTCATATGATAAACACATGGGCTTGTAAAACAGCCTACTCCAAACCACGTACTGAAGTGAAAGAGAGAGTTGAAGATGCATTTTATTTGATGAGCCATATACAAATCGTAGTATATGTTCACAACCTCATTAAATAAATGCAGCTCCCTTGGAACAAACCAAACATGGTCACAAACTTCCTGAGTCTATTTCGGGAAACAGAACTGCTGGGCAAGTTAAGTTTCAGGCCACGGACCAACCACAAGAGCCACAAGGACGGCTGGGGGGATAAATTTGGAAACCCATAGTGCAGAGCCTGGGGGATTCCTTCGAGGCCTGGGAGCAGACCAGTGAGCAGTTACTCAGGGAATTACCATATTTGTTCATATATGACATATTTGAAAAGTGGAAGTTAAAACATTGACCCTGCTTCTAGTTCTATACCCCAATTTCATGTGTGCTTGAAAACCAATATGGTGAAATTGGGCTGGCTGGGCGGAACAAATAGATTTCAGCTCTGCATGCACACACACACACACACACACACACACATACACACACACACGGAAAATGTGCACATTTCTAAGTAGGGTATTACTTTTTTACCTATTGTTATAGGTCAAATATATTATCAACACTTCGGCGTTTTTTAAAGTCTCAGATCAGGTTTTCTCCAAATGTGCAAGGACCTTGCTGGTATATAGATACATTCTTAGGGATTCGGGTAGTCTCTTAATTTTTTTCAGTGTTAGGTTTTCACTGTTCTGATAACCTTTAAAAACTTAATATAGCATATTCTGGATCATCTGGAGGATCCCAAACTGCCATTTGATTTGTGCTTACAAACAAATTGATGCCACATGGTATTTCTAAAGGGAAAAAAATGGCTTTAATATATAAACCATGCATTCACCCTCAAATGAAGGCCAAATGCTGTCATGATTTACTGTACAAAAGAAGTTTTCACAGCAGTTCCCAAAGGGCAAATCGGGGTGAACTGAATCATCACATAACACATGGTAATGTAGACCTCGCAGTCCTGCAACAGGGAAGCTGTAAAGTCGGTTCTTTGTGCCAGGACCCCTGGCTTCCACTTCCATGACATATTTGGACCATGCATCAGGGGTACAGGGAATCCGGAGATGGTCACCAGCAGCAGGCATCCTGTAGGACATGTTTCTCGGAAGGCTTTAGTGGAACACGTTTTCGTGTGGTGGGGGCATAAAGAGAAGCTCACCTGTCAGCCTAGTACAGGATTATACAATAGCAAATTTGGGCAGAAATAACTAAAATGAAAGAAACATCCTTGACAGAGGCTTTGTCATGCAAATTAGGTCTATTTAAAAATTCAATGTGCAGCAATTATAGATTAAAAGACTGAGAACTTTCCGGAAGCATGTTGTATCCCATGCTATGATGCCCAGTAAAGTTTGAACACAGTTGTAAGACAGGCTGTAAACATTGATGAAACGTGGTCCTTACCCTTAGGGTACTTACATTTTAAGGAAGGAGACAGTCTCCCAATGAATTAATTTCAGTATAATTGGGATGCTATGGAAGAAAAGAGAAGAGCCCTTTTCTAACCTGATACAGAAGAAGGACGAAATAAGCAGGAACCAAAGCAAGCTCATGAAGATGTGCATCAGAAGTAGAAGCACAAAATTTGAGAGGTAAAAAGAAGAGTATCAGACACAAAGTCCACAACAGAGGCTCTGTCCTAAGGAGCAAGCTTTGGCTCTTTGCTAAACACCAACGCAACACACACTGTGCAGGAATAACATTTCGAGTCACTATAGTTTCTTGGCACATTGTACTTAATTCAGAGTCTGAGGGTCAGACTTCTCAACTCATCCTGCTGTTCTTCTAATAAAGTCACAAAGCATAAGTATACCAATAACACACTGTATACAGTAGTGACAAATATTCCAAGCCTCTTAGAGTATTTCTAGTTATCTCAAAAGGCAGTGCAAAAATCTTAAACACAATTTTCACTCTTTTCAAAATTAAAAAAAAAGAAATGATATTTGTATGGGAAAATTATTTTTAATTTAAGGTACACCTTATTATGTCCGTAAAAGTGGAGAAGAAGTGGTGCCTTCTAGAGTTAGCTAAAGAATCAGAACAATTCAGATTGAAATTGTGCTAAACCTATCAGAGCTTTGTGGCTTGGTTAGCTGTTGGAATAGCCCGGATTGCCAGGCATATCTCCAAGAACCACATTTTAGTTTTTCATTCTCATTCCGGAGTAACTTATAAATAGTGAGAGCTAAAAAAGTCTTCTGCCTCTGCTGCTTTAAGGTCAGTGCCACAAATCAGCCTGGAAAGCCGAAATCCAATGGGTCCAAAGAGCCCCTCGTAGTTCGGATGCTTACAGCTTTCAGCTGTAAGCCTGCAGATCACAGAAGCAAGTTGCAGCACAAAACTGAAAAGGTTGCAAGCTTCAAAGCGAATTCTAAGTAATGGGATCTTGAGCTGAAAGTACTCTAGAAATCTGATGAAGTTCAATAGCTAAGTGCCTGACATCAGTTTCAATAAATTGGAAACTGTGAACTTATTTACAATAGTAACTATTCTCCCCAGCCCCACCCAAACTCCTGGGATTCTATTGTAATTTAGACACAGAGAATCGTGTAATAACAACCCAGAGAAGATAAATGTAGAACATAAAAAGATCAGTCCTAATTACAGTTTATATCGGCGTTGGGTAAGAATTTTGCCTTCTGGAAGGTTATCCAAACCAAATTCTGGACCCTTGGAGAATGTTCTGCTTTATTTATCGTTCTGCAATATTGCCTGCCTTTTTCCAGTGTTCTTTGTATTTAAGAAATATTTTGTACGTGTCCCTGTTTTGCAGCCTAGCTGCTGATTTCAGTGAAAAATGGATGGTGGGGTACTTATTCGTGTAAATATTTTTCTTTTTGTTTTTCGCATTCTTTAACAATAAAAACCTCTATAACTTCATTCCCCCAGGTAATGATAGAAGCCAGGCGGAAATTATTTAAAAGAAAAAAAATGAGATTAATATTTCAGTTTTGCAAAACAGGAAGAACTTAGGTAGTATATAAAAGGGTCATGAATTCACAGGCGAGATTATCTGTAGTGTTTTATCTTCATAAATATAACTGAAAAAATTATTTAGAATTCAGTTGTAATTTGAAATAAACATGTAACTTATTGAAACTAAATTGTTTAAAACAAAGTTAAAAATTATCAATTAGATCTTTTTACTTTGTCTTTTAGTCATCTTATATCTTTCTTGAAATCTCATTGCGTAGGCATGTTTTATTAATGATCTATTAATAAGCATTCACTTAAAACATGACTGATTAAAAAGTAGACCTGATTTTAAGTAAGTGTTCTGAAAATGTTTCATTTATTGAATACATTGAGGTTTAAGTTCCCATTTATATAGCTGGAGGGTAAATTACAGATACTCATGCTTGTTTTATTATAATGAAAGCATCACTCATATTTGCAACCCTAATTAAAACTCTGCTTTGACCCATATAAATTCAGCCTCTCCCTCAACTAGATTATTTTCAAATTTTTGTATAAACTTTACTATATATGGGTATGATAATGAATGTATCTATCTTTAATATAACATAATCAAGGTTAAGAGAAAGTAAAAATTAGGTTCAGACTTTTTAATACTGCAGGGTACATTTTTAGTACCCTACAAAGGGAATTAGTTCATACGACTCCCATTAACTTTAATGGAACCTGTATGGGCCAACTGTATGCTGAAATTCATAGGAAGTTAAACATCAGTAGAGTTCACTAGCTTCATTTTTTTTTTCCTTTTTGGAACTCTAGGATTGACTACTTTTACTTTCCAATGGTCTAGAGGGAAGACATATCAATAAAAATAAGTCACCTAAGTGCTTTCCAAGTAAGCCCCCATTTTTTATACATTTGCCTAGAAGTTAGAAATCTGCAAACAATGCCTAATAACATTTGAGACTCAACAAATAAATTCAACTAACTAAAGAACATAGTTTTTAATATGAACATAGTGTTCTTTAAACATGAATATTATAGCACTTGCTGTCCTCCAGTGTTTATTCATTTTTCACATTCCTATTTGTAATTACAATAGCAAAACCAAAGACTTTAGTCATTTTCAATATATAATAATTTATTTTACATTTCTATCAACCTGTTAAGTGTTTATATTTGAAATGAAATTTATTTGGAATTCTATATGTTGGTCTTGTTAAAATATTGTGTACAGTCCTCAGGCACTCAAGAAACACATGGACAATTAAAAATTAAAACAGCATCACGAGGCCAAAGGAACCTATCTGTTGTTCACCAGTATCAGCAATATCTTTCCACAATTGTAAATTCAATCACCAGACTGTGCAGTGAAGTTATGATCAGCTAACAAATCCATTCAAAAGTATTCAGTATAATATTGAATTTACATTCATCACACAGAATACCAAAAGAGATAAATGAAGCTTCCTCTAATAACTCATCCAAGATGTTCATAGCACTGCTGAATTTGGAAACACCTAGGTATCTCTCAGTTTTCTCTTTTTCTCTATCAAAGAGATCAATCTAAATTTAGAATTTTGTAGAAATCTGTAGAAATTAAAATCACCATTTAAAAAATTAACTTAAAAATTTTAAAAGAACCTTCAGTGTGAATGTAAGAGAATCTTTCATTTTTACCTTCTTTGGGCATCTAAATAGCCCAAACTGGATTCATCACACAAAAAACTTGGTTTAATCAGAAACAACAAGTAGACACTGATTAGAGCATTGATAATTAACATCATAAATCACTGGATCTTGGATAAATGTTTCATTAAGAAAAAAGATTGGTCAATAAACTCTGTACATAAGTGAAGTTTCCTGTTAAAAAAAAAAACATTAGTTGGTTATCATGTGAACATCTGAATCATGCATACCATCAATGAATATTAGTGCTGCAAGTAACATTAGCCATCTAGTCTATGCTATCATTTTTTATCTTATTTAAATAGGCTCTACACCCAACATAGGGCTTGAACTCACAACCTCAAGATCAAGAGTTGCATGCTCTACCCACTGAGCCAGCCAAGCACCCCCTATGCCACTATTTTAAAAGTAAAGAAATTGAGCCTCCAAGAAGTCAAGTGATTATCCTAAGGTCTTCCGGCTACTTAGATTAAAATCTAAATCTCTTGCATTCATTCACTGGGCAAGTTTTTATCGGGCACCTACACAACATTGGAAATGGGTTAAAATGATAAACAAAACATACAAGATCCTTGCCATTTTGGATCTGACATTCCAAACGAAGAGATAAAGTAAAGAAGGAAAGAAGGAAAGCAAGGAGACAATTTCAGATAGGGAGCTTACTCAAAAGGACTTGGTGTGATTTTTAACAACTAAGAATGCACCTAATTGATAGTATTTCTCTTCTCAACTCTTGATATTTCCTTTCTCTTTTCGAAGTTAAAAATAAAGAGAGATTTATCAGTGATCTATCATACATCTCGTTGGTCAGGTCCTCTCAAAAGACATACACATATTCATGAACCACATCCATGTTTGCCACGCTTCATCATACTCATGTTTGTCAGCTGTCAAAGATGGCCACTTTTATCAGAGTTTCTCGCTGTCTGACTTCTGCAGTTTTGGATTGTTGAGTTTGTTCCTGTGTCACAGGAAAAGTTCAAAGACTAAAAACCTAAGACCATGTGCTCAAAATAATTTCAGGAAAGTGTACGGGTAAGGTTTCTCTTCCAGAGCAAAATGGTTGTCCCTCCATGGTTATTTTTCATTCCATGTGATTTTCTGCGTAGAGAACAAAAGAGTTTGAAAGATGAGGTGGGGTATGAATCTGGCTGCTTGTAATTCTATGAAATGATACTGACTGTCTTGTCTTCAATGTCAGACAGTAAAACTGCTTCCTCTAACTAGCAAAAGAGATGCTCAATGCTTTTGTCTTTCATTTTTTCTTAATGCATAATTTATATATGGCCCATTTATTAATAACCATGAAGTGTTTTACCTGGAAATCTGCTCACAAAAGAACAGAATATACAGAATTAAAATGAACATTTCATAAGGTAGATATTATCTTTATATTAAAAAAAAAGTGCCCTAGTTAATTCTTTCTGAGATTGTTGAATAAAATCCAACAGAAATTATTCAATTATTAATATAACTATATTTATCACGTTAAACAAGAATTTCAACTATATCCTGGTTACTGATAAGTCCCAAGGGGAATAAAACATTTTTAATAATGACATATTCTACCTAGAAGAGAAAATATTTCAATAAAGCACCATTTCTGTGCATTTCTTGAAGGCAGAGAAACTTTATTATTCATCTTGTATGTGTTTTCCTTGCCTAACCTAATAGCATTAAATTGTAATGATGACAAAATCTACAATAGCTAATATTTATGAAAAAAATTAGTATTTGTGAGGCAACAGTCTTCTAACTCAGGTACTATTATCATGTCATGTTACTGATGAAGAGAGCTTAAATATTTTGCCCAATGTCACTCAGTTGATGAGAGGAAGAGCTGGGATTTGAATGGAAGCATCTGACCCCAGAACCCAGCTTCTTCACCAGTAACTACTATTTTCCACAACTTGCTCAGAGTAGACATTAAAAAATACATTCAAATTAAATTGAAATCCTGATAGATTAAGTCTCCTTGATATAAACCATTAAAAAGACAAACTTGTGGGTAAATGTTGAGGGTAAAAAGTAAAACATTTAGTTCACTGAATATTCTATGCATTCCAAATATTCTAGGCCTTATGGAAGTCTAGAGCTGAGGAAGGATTTTAGCAATCATTCCAATCCAGTCCCTTCCATTTTCAGATACGGAACTAATCCCTTCTGCGAGCAGAGAGGTGACTCAGGTTACTTAGAGGCATACAACTTGTTAATGGGAAAGCCAAATTTCCTAATTTCCAAGCAAAAAAAAATTTGAATTACATTTGTTTTTATTTATTTGAAAGTGAATTAATTATACCTAGACCATTGCTTTATATAATATGGCAGACTCTTAAAGTGTCCTCTATCATCCCTAATTCCTGATGTCCATGACCTTATGTGATCTCCTTTCCCTAAGTGTGGATGAGATCTGTGGTGTACTCTTAACCACCAGAATATGGTAAAAGCAATGGAATGCATTAGTGACATGTATGTGGTTATTTACTTCCATAAGGCCATAGTTCCCATTTTGCAGAAATGTCTCTTGCTCTTTCTGGCTTTGATGACACAAGCAGTCATGTTGGAATGCGGTGAGGTGCTGAGGGGAACCAATGGCCTGTATGGACCTCCAGCTAAGAGCTAGCAAGAAAATGAGGACCTCAGTTCTACATCCACAAGAAAATGAGTCATAGCACTAACCTAAGTGAATTTGTAAATGGATCCTTCCCTAGTTGAACATTCACATGAGAACTCAACCTTGACAATATCTCCATTGCAGTCTTTCAGAGGACACAGCTGAACTGTCCTTAGACTCCCAATCACAGAAATTGTGAGATAATAAATATCTGTTGTTTCAAACTACCACTTTTAGGGTAATTTCTTATACAACAATAGAAAACTAGTACATGTAGTCTTCTTTGTTATGGCAAGAATCTGATGCTGAATTTAATTATTCTCAAACTAAATAAGTTTAGTTAGGTAAGGTTTAGTTACTTTTTATGTAATAGGAGAACCTCAATAAATATTTATTGAAGGAAGGAGTGATAAAACATCTTTAGTATTAGTATAACATCAGTAAGGAAGAAGTGAGATCTGATCATGGCATTAATATTATAATTTAAAAAAAATTATTACCTAAAACACCATTCATTCTTTATTTATATGTACATAGAAAATGAAGTCAAAATGGCTTAAGATTAGAAAGGAAGAAATGACTTAGCCTTTAGAAATTTGTTGTGACTTTTCTACATATGTGGTGTCCGTAATGCTATCATAACTTTTTCTGTTACTTTAGGGTCAGTGCTATAAAGCATTTATCAGTGTGGCTGTTTAACAACCGTTCCATGTTTAAGTTCATTAAAAGAACCACTTTTGACTGAATTCTTCATTTTAAAACTCTACATCACACTTGAATGGGCATTTATTTTATTCCTACGTTATTCAGACATTCTATAATGCCTAGTAAAAAGTCTTCAAAAACCAACTAGCTATGAAAAACAGATATGTGGATTTGAGTGTTCAATGAAAATGCTAGCCTGTTGTTTTTAATGTGACTATCCATAAAGTTAAGATACACTGGAGCTATTTCTATAGCGGTAACCAGTCAATTTGTCATTGACTGTAACATTACTAGGATTATAGGCAAATGAAGTTAAATTACAGTAGCTATTAAAACAATCTCAAATTTAAAACATAGGGATTTTATTTTGTATCCTTAAAAGGAACTTGCAAAATTGGTTTCCATGCATATAACATTTCCTGTGTACTGAAAAAAAATTTACCTATATTAAAAAAAAATTTAAATCATCCAGTTTGCTTCATTTTACAGGTGAAATATTAAAGTGCAGGGAGAGACCAATTCAAGGACAAGAAAACGGTCAGTGACAGAATAGCTTCGTCAATCTATTCTCCTGAATTTTACTAATAAAGAAAGACTTGTAATTTCTTGTGCATTTATCAAACCTTAACAATGGAGAGTGATAAAGGCAGAACATACAAGTCATGTGTTCTTGTCTTATCCTAAAATACAAGGACCAAGGGGCGCCTGGGTGGCTCAGTTGGTTAAGCGGCTGACTTCAGCTCAGGTCATGATCTTGGGGTCCATGAGTTTGAGCCCCGCGTCGGGCTCTGTGCTGACAGCTCAGAGCCTGGAGCCTGTTTCAGATTCTGTGTCTCCCTCTCTCTGACCCTCCCCCGTTCATGCTTTGTCTCTCTCTGTCTCAAAAATAAACGTTAAAAAAAAATTTTTTTTAAATACAAGGACCCAAGCATGAGAAATCTTAGTTTCCATATATAGATTTATGCATTCTGATACACCACAGATACCAAGTAAGGCTAATAAAAGGAAATTGGAAGAAGTAATTTCCCAAAAGAAAGGGATGAATCTTAAGAAATCATGGTTGTGGAGGAGTAGGTATACAGCATGTCAATACATCAAATAATTTTTGAAAATGAATTTATTAATAAACAGCAAGTGGGATTCATTGTGTTTGCTGAACTTGAATCATTACTTTTTGTACTTTTGAAAGAAACTAAATAGTTATCATGAATGATTCTAACCACAAATAATGAAGGCCAGAATATTAAAAATAATGAAATTTGAAAAAAAACATAAATTCAAAAATTTTAAATAAACTGTAGATTATTGATAACACATGAAAGAGTTCTGAATTTATTTCTGGAGATTATAAAGTATGTAACAGTTTAACAATTTACCATCTCTATAGATGTCATGTGTACTATATTAGGTGAAAAAGTAGAACTATGAGAACTTGAAATAATTTTAGAAAGTCTAAAATAACCAAACGCTGTCCAACTCTAATGTTTATTCCCATTTAAAATTGAAAGTCTACATTTTAGGATTGCTTTTTGTTTATTCCAGAATGCAATGTTGTATTTTTCTTATTCTTCTTAGACAAAGGGGTAAAATTGTATAGAAGAGGGAACGTATTTTTACATACATCTTAAAATAACGATTGGGATACGAAAGCAATTGGAAAAACTGAAAACGATATTTTACAAATAGTATTCTAAAAGAAGACCTCCTGAAACGACCTGTTCCACAGGTAACACTGGGGCATCAGTTTAAATAAGAAAGCTTTTACCAACTTTTACTGGCTGCAGTGTATGAACTTTGGAGCTCTTTAGAACTGCATGGTTTTCATACTCGGTATGCCTGCATGCATATATGTGTATAGATAATTGCTATGCCTTGTACCAAGGATATGAACTGTGTAAAATTACTGTAGGAAGTTGTAAATGATGTATGAAATGAGAAATCTTTGCCCACTGGCAGTACATAGATAGAACAGAGATAGTGACGTACAATCTCTTCTCTGTCATTTGTCATAGTATTCATCTTATAAAAGGCAGAACATATCAATAAACCTGAGTGTGGAACATGCATACTAAACAATACATATTATTTCTCCTTTTTTAGGTCTCTTGTCTTCTTAAAAACCAGTTTACAAAAACCTTTGTGCCCAAGGCAAATGTAAAAAACTTCTCTGTTAATGATTTCAATGACCGATCCCAAAACATTATTAAATGCAGCGATTATAAATAGCGCGGTGTGTGACTTTATACTGATACTCAATATTGATGATTTTAGACTTGCCACGCAAGGTAAGTCTTTTTTGTGAGGACATATATAGAGGTTTTATCTACAAGGTCTAAAATGCAACCATTTAGAAACATCTGAGGGTAGCATTGACAGCTTCATTGCCCCGATGTGTGAAAGATTTCAGATTTCACCCCATCACTGACCGGCAGGAATAAATGGAACAGCACCTTTCTCCCAAATTACTTTTAATATAAAATTCTTGTGACTGACCCCTCAATCCCACTGGCCAATCCCCAAATCAAATAATTGATCAAACAATTGTGGTAATTAAACTTCGTTATATTCAATGCCATCTCATCACAAAATGCAATGTTTTCTACCAGGAAATCAAACCTGAGAGCAGAAATAGAAACAAAACAGAAAAATAAACTCTTTGCAAGTTGGCATATATTTTAGATTATAGAATTTAAGTTTAGAAATGAACACAGAACAGGTGAAGCAAAGCTGTACCTACCTACACAAATAAAGCCAATATGATCAAGTAAGTTTATGCAAGAATGGAAAGTATAAGCCAGAGTATCTTTTTGGTCTTCAAGAAGCTAACAGTCTAATAACGTAGAGCTCAAAATATAAGAGGTGCCATTTTTCAATGACATCTGACCTTTATTTTTTATGTACACAGAAGGAAATTTTAACATTCATGAAATTGCATCTTGCCCAATTTTGAATGCTTTCCTTCATGTGCCAGTTATGGTTTTGTTACAATAATAATGACATAATCAAATTTTAACAATAAAGAATATGCTCTGGCATTTGACATTTTTTACAGGATGCTCCTGAAAATTCTTTCTAAAAATTGTAAAACAAATCTTTCCTTACCAGTTGAGTTCATGTCTTCTTGGAATCACAATCGATTTTTCTTTTGCTTGTTGGAAGTGAAGTATCTGATTTTATTTCCCATCAGTAGACCACACAGATGAATGAATTTTGTTTTGCATACGAGGCACATAAAAATGATGGTATCGTTTTGTTGCTGTGAATAAAGTCAACAAAAGAGCATAAGACAAAACAATATCTGCATTTGGTTTATTTTCTAAGTAGAATGTAAATGCTGTCTTACTACAATGAACACATAAACAGCAGAAATTAACTTAAAATTTTCAATGAAAGAAGCTTTCAAATGTTGGCTCAACATTTAGATTGTATTTAGAAGCATACGTTTTCACCACCACCTTTAATATTAATATACAGAGACTTTTTTTGTTTGTTTCTTGTTCTTTTTGTCTTCCTTCCCTTGCACTTGCCCCATTTTGTTTTGTGGTGCTTTCATCACTGAAGTGATTACCCACTCAGCTCCTTGTCCAAGACGGAGCTCTTGTTACTCTTCCTAGCTGAGAGAAATTTTCTCAGTTCCTCTATTCTCCTTCTTTCTAAGAATTGGTACATACTGAAACTGTGGAACCGGGATTTTAGCAACTGACGGCTTTGCAATTCCTCTCCCATGGTATTTTCATTTTTTCATTGTTTACGTGATCAAAAACACAAAAGCTGGGAAAATTCTGAGAGTACCAGCTGGATGGACAATTAAGGAAACACTTGCTCAAGTCCATAAGTCTGATAATTATCCCCGCCATCCATACAGAGATGTTGTCAAATACAGTCAGCAACAACATATTTTGTTTCCCATGAAAAATAAAACATCTCCGTTCCACCCACTCACCCCCCACCCCTCCATTGCCATCACAACAACACTGGGATTAATTTATATCAGCGAAATAAGAAAAAGTCTGTGAGGCAAGGAAAATAGGGCTCACTTCTGATATTGATCAGATCCTCTGAGTTAAAACAATCAGTAAAATCTCTCTAGTATGATTATATTTGCTCTTATATTTGCTCTTAATTATTAAAAAATGATTGTAGGAGTCATACCAACAGATTATACATTTGTATTTCTCTTTGTGTGTATATAAAAGCGTGTCAGAATTCGCATAGGACTTTATGCAATTCATAACACATCCACATGGATCTCTGGATCAGAGATCTCCCCAATTAGGAAATATTTGTGTGGAATTTGGTTGACTACATCCATTGAAATATTTAGACCTACTCAGTGGGAATGCTAAGTAGAAGTCAAAATGCGCCATGATTTTCCTTTAGCCAAAAACTCCATCAACAATTGTCTCTTAGTGAAAATTTTGCAGGTTACCTTTGGTTAATCGGAGGGACAGAAAACATCTGTCAAGTCCTTTTGTTGGTTCAAAGCATATTTCTGCTCTCCCCCGCTTACCTCCCATTTTCTTCTGGTAGCTGTACTTCCTGCTAATCATTTTCCCAAATACCTCTTTGGAGATATTTACTCAGCTGATTTCCAAAATTGATACCAGAGTTAATTTGCATCAAAAAAAGCTACATTTGTTAGAGCGCCTGGGTGGCTCAGCCTGTTGAGCATCTATCTGACTTTGGCTCAGGTCATGATCTCATGGTTCTGGGTTTGAGCCCCACATTGGGCTCTGTGCTGACAGCTGGGAGCCAGGAGCCTGCTTCAGATTCTGTGTCTCCCTTTCTCTCTCTGCCCTTCCCCCACTTGTGCTCTGTCTCTCTCTCTCCCCCGAAAATAAGTAAACATTAAAAAAAAAAACCTACATTTTTAAGGCATAAATAAAGTAGATGGTTTATGACTATAAATCGAGTTCACCCCACACTTCTATGAGTTATTTATTTATTTATTTATTTATTTGAGAGAGAGAGAGTATGCACGTATGCACACACTTGAGGAGGAGGCAGAGGAAGAGAGAGAGAGAGAATCTTAAGCAGGCTCCAAGCTCAGTGTAGATGCCAACTACAGGGCTTTATCCCAGGACCCTGGGATCATGACCTGAGCAGAAATCAAGAGTCAGATGTTCAATTGACTGAGCCATCCAGCCTCTATTAGCACTTCCTTTTCAAGGACAATTTTATGTTGAGGAATTGTGCTTTTGTTAAATTTAGTTATATGTGATTTCTAAAATTGGGAAAGCATAGTCTTTAGGTTTTTTTTAGGATGTATTGATTCATAAAAATTCACATTTTTTGTAAACACTATTGCTTTTGCCAGAATATAATCAGAAATTGCATGATAAATTATTTTGTGATTCACACACTTTTGACTAATCTTCATAGTAAAAGGTAATTCAACTGTATTCATGGACCACTTAATTTAACCAATTTTATTAAAAGTATGAAACCAATTATTTCTATCTATTGAGAATGATGTTACCTTGGTTTTTAAAACAATGGTCACATCTGCCATAAAGACATTATAAAAATTTTTCCATGCTTGATATATACTGGTATCATGTAACTATACACAGTGAATTGTGAAATAATGAAATATGAAATAGGTATTTAGGCTATTGGAAAAAGAATGTTTTTTTCTTTCTGCCCACTCAATGGCAAGTAACCTAAGCCTTTTGAAATAAAGATACATAGCACTCCTTTATGACAGCTGACTTTGTTTTCTTTCCAGATGAATTTCTCTAAACAATTATCAACATTTTTATAACTTCTTTTCTTTTTATTTTTTAAGAGAGTTCTGAAAAATGTCTTGGTGCCTATTAGCGGTTAGTTGTATAATTCTTTTGAAATATAAACTGCCTTCATTTTGTATCCATTCTGGAAAGCTGAGCTTATATTTTGCAACAACATAAGCATCTATTTTATTTGGATACTATACCAAAACCAGGAAAAACTGAATTTAAGTGACAAAATATTATCTTTCAGGAATTTAAAATATTCTTCACCTTATATGCTAAGTTCTGGTAGCTTTAATTTTTATAATACTGTACTAGGAAAAGTAAGCTTAACACAAGAGGAGGGAAATTTAATGAGTAACTTAAAGAAAATCACCATTGAAGCAGAATTCTCACTTAAACACGGAACAAAATGAAATTTCATTGCAATTAGAATGAAAACTCTACCACCTACCTAAAATATGTTTGCTATTTTGGAAAATACGTAAAATGCAAATTTGGTATCATGAAATCTTGGGTAGTCAATGATTCATGTGTATATAAAATTGAGTAACTTAATGGCATGCAATACGCTATTTGCAAGCATCCTAGAAAACCAAGCTATTTCAAGTTCCATTCTGCAACAGGGTGTATACCTATCTCATTTGAGTACTGTAGCAAGTATATTCACACCAAATGCAAAACTGATTTAGGTCTCAAACTCTAACTCAAAATTTTGCTTTAATTTTGAAGACTATATACATGTAGACTGTACTTTCTAGCCAACATTAAGCTTCAAAGCTAAATCATGCCTTACTAACCTCAATAAGTTTACTAGTGTAATACAGTGCAGTATAGTATGATATATCCATTTTAAGGTCCATACTTAATTTTTTAATTATTTTATTATGATATGTTTGCTTTTACTCAAAGTCTTTGTTTTGCTTCTTTTCCTTTTGAATTTTTTTCATTAATTTTCAATTTATCCATTCTTTTCAACCCTTAACAAATTAGTGTCTTTCCCTAATTATCTTCTCAATCTGCTGTATTTTATTTTTTTCTCCATCTATTTTATTTCTCATTTGAACATCAAATTTTCAGTCTGCAGCATAATGTTTTATCTTTGGAATGATACAGGGATTCAGATTCAACCAATTGTTTATTCAACACAAATTTCTTGAGTATTCCATTAGGTTTTTTTGCCACTTCAGATCCAATTTCCATCCTGAATTCATAGTCTTTTCTATACATGAACTTGTGGATCTTATTCATAAGTTAATAATATAACCCATGTTCTAAATGTAAAGAAGCAAAGACCCAAAAGGTTTAATAAACTTTCTCAGATACTCAGCTAATATAGAGTTTAGTCAAAAATTGAATCATGGTATCCTAAAGTCTAGTACTCTTTTTCCTGTGATTTATTTTTCTCTTCCACCCTCCTAAATATCTTTCCATTGGTAACATCCATCAGTGATTATTTACTGAGAACCCATAGTGCATTGTAATGTATTGAAACTGTATCAGGCCAAATTCATAGAAATACAAGAACAATAGACACGCACCTGACTACTAATCACTTTGTTCAAGAATCTCCAACTATGAACACTATTAAGGGGGCACATTTTTCGATGTTAGTATCAACACTGAATGTAAGAACTGTCTCCTTATGGGTCTTTGAAAGCATCAGAATTAGAATTCCTCTTTCTTATCCTTGTTGACATATTAAATAAACAGATGAACCAATGGACAGACAGACAAAACAAGACAAGACAACAGACTATGGGATAAGATACACCTGACCTAGATCCAGATGCTAACCATGGAGAGAGCTCCAAAACTCACTGAGTCACTCATTGGCAATACTAGCAGGTGGAAATTAATGAAAGAATGTAGATTCTGGAGTACAGTGCAGCTATAGAGATCACCTGGAAAGTTGTCCACATACAGCAAAACTGTAAGTTGTAAGGGAGATGGGAAACAAGAGTACTGGTAAAAATTCGATAGGAATCCAGAATGCGATGTACTCTTCAGGTTTGTTTTGAGGAGTAAATAAAATAACATATGTAAAATTTGCAACCTAGTGCTTGGTACAAAGTATAGGCATGGTATAACAAATGACATGAAGAAAGCTACCAATAATCATAACTCTAACAAGATGACTCAAGATGTGGGTTGGATATAAAATAGAAGGCAGCGGATAGCAGAGATCTTAACTGGGATAAGGCAAAAATGGAGAATCAAGGGATGAACTGATATGGCCCAAATATAAACACTTACCCTACAAACACAAGGTCCCCACACAAAATTGCAACAGAGAAAAGCAGTGTTTGTTAACAACACTTCCACGGGCTTCTTTCTACAGATGCTCTGAATCCCTTAGGCTATCTGAAGTTCTAAATTTATGATACAGATTAGATCTATTTTTCCCACATCTGAACTGTGACACAGAATTAATGGTTCCTTTCTCATCAACACCCATATTTTGAAATCTCAGGTGTTAGAAAATCTGACAAGTCATTATTGGTCATGAGATAGGAAGGACTTTCAGGTTTAATGTCTTCTCCTGCAGGTGTTTGTTAATCTAAGGAACCTTTAATTGGTTAAATATTTTAATGTTTGGGGTAACTATTCCCATGTTGTAGAACATTCGTCTGTAACCATTAGCAACACAGAGACAGTAAGTTTTAGTGTGTTTGTGGAAGGATCTTGCTTTTTAGAGCCGGATGAGGGAAAAGGAGAAGATGCAGGCGTTTGGGGGATTATGTTTCCATTCAATCCCTTTGCAGGGATTATTATTCTTTCTGGATCTGTGCCAGAAAATTCAGTTGTGTTCAAATAAATTATTAAGTTATTCATAAGTATTGGTTATTCGATTTTTCTAAATTGACTTACACATTTAAAATAATTCTTAATCTTAATTTTTTTAATCTTTATTTACTTTTGAGAGTGAGAGAGAAACAGACAGACAGAGTGCAAACGAGGGAGGAACAGAGGAGACACAGAATCCGAAGAAGCTCCAGGCTCTGAGCTGTCAGCACAGAGCCTGACATGGGGCCCAAACTCACAAACCGTGAGTTCATGACCTGAGCTGAAGCCGATGCTGAACCGACTGAGCCACCCAGGCGCCCCTATGAATCTTAATCTTAAATTACCACACGTTTTTGAATTTTTTTCCATGGAGCATGACAGAAATTGGGAGTGAAATTAATTTAGAAAAGGAAATATTTTCAGATGTATGAAAAAGGGAGTAATGAGTGTGTACAAACATATAAACTATTACAGTTCATCAAGATTAAAGCAAGGTTAATTAAAACAGTGTGTATATTAGACAATGCACAAACTTCTAGACAAAATTTTCATGAGATTTTTGTTCATAAATAAGATTTTACGTTGCTGAAGTCTTAATATACAAACGTGTGTGTATAATTTACTTTTTCATTTTTAAATCATTAGAAAGTGCCGGCAAGAATCATTTTAATGTTATATAGTCCATGATTTATTTCACCATTTCTTTATTATTGGACATTGAGACAATCTTCAAATTTCCACTGTTTAAATAATAATGCTCTCTATAATAGCAAAAGTTCAGAAACAATTTATAAGTTTAAGGGCATGAATGGTTAAGATAGAACACATCTAGGCTATAAAAATTAATAAAAAGTCTGCAGTGCAATGGAAATATGCTATGGTACAATGTCTACACATCAAATTACAATTCAGTCTAGCTTGTCTAAGAACCTTCTCCTGGTACATCACATTGTACCAGTATTAACTGTTCCTATGACTCCTATCTAAGGGCTAGGGATTGCAAGTTTGTCCCATTCTGTACCCCCAGTTCTACAGTGCCTCTATTTCAGGCACCCTGTGGGCACCCAGGGTATGTTGATGATATGACTGAGTAAATCTGCTAATGGAAAGACTAAATACGATTAACAAAGCTTTGGTCATGTTCTTCTTTTTTCTTCCAGCTAGTTGTTTTTCTTTCTCTTGTTAACATGTAGGCACATTTCAGTCTTGGGCTTTGGGTCTAGGAACAAATGATTTTCAATAGATTTGGAAAATATCCCACCTTATTTCCATCCTGAGGTACATTTAAGGAGCAATGGTTCAGTGTGGAGATGTCAACACTACAGATTTATTTGCTTCCTTTTGCCTTGGCAGACAGAGTATCAGAGAGAAGGTCAAGAATCAACATTTCCATCAGATGATACCTGTGGTAACAGATGGCAGTCAGTCATGCTTCTAACATTAATATCAAATCAGAATAGACAATAATGCCTAATATTGCTCAGAGAATTTGCTAAAGACAGGTTATAAACTATGAAAACTGGGTTTAATTTCATCAACAATAATCTAGTATAAGATCGTTTTTTGGGTTTTTGTTGTTGTCGTTGTTTTTGTCTTTAGCAATTAGGAAGTCCTAAGTAATAATATATGAAGTGAAGTTAGATGGGAAGCCTAAATTCATTTTTTATCTGATTCATTTTATTCATGAAGGAAATATGGTGGAATACTTAGGAGTGCTCATTCTCTCTTTGTCGGTTTCATTCAGCAGGATGGCCATACTGTGCCCATACAGCTATACTTTTGCTACCTAAATCATCCTAAACATCCTAGCGTATCTGAACTGTGCATAGAGGCCAGCCAAGCATCTATACTTGGCTTGTAATTGTCAACAGAGGGGAGCGTAGTGGTCACACACGAGGGCACGAGTCACCCAAGTCAAAGGACAAGGAAGAGATGGGATATTTGTTATTCCTGTCAAAGTTAAAAGGAAAGATTTTTGCCTTTTTTCCCCCTAAAATTGTGTATGGCACTGCCTAGCAGACTTTGAAAGAAAGCAGGAAACTTCTAAAAAAATGGTTCTTTTCAAACTTATCATAAAGACAACTTCTTCTGTGGAAGAGATTTTTCTATTTATAAATGATTTCACTGTTTCCATGACTGTGTTATATGAGTCTTATGTGTCAGTTTATGCATGCATGTAATTGTTCCTATAGAGAAATAGTATCTTCACTTAAGGGTGAGAGAGGAAAACGCGATTTCTCTTCCCACAAACAAAGCAAGGAGAGCTGGAATAAAAGAGGACTCGTTTTGTTTTCTCATTCATGAACCCACACATGTACACACACACATGCACGTATACACACAATACAGGCAGATGCAGGGCCTTCACAGTCTTGAAGAAAGCATGACATTCTCAGTAGTCTGCGACATAAATTAAATGCCTGACTTTACACTCTCAAACTAGTTTCATGGAAATACTATTTCCCCGACCACTCTTCCATCATAATTTTGGCCAATAAATATCCCATTGGACTGTAAGTTTCTTAAACACAAAGAGAGTATCTCATTCACCATAGTAGCCACAGCACAGTTCAGAAATGTGAATCCCATGCCAACTATGAAACGCAAATTCTACTTAATTTTATATTTTGTTTATAGACTATTTCTACCACATATAAAACCAAATTATTACAGTTTAATGTTTATGAACTCAACAAGTGTGCACGATCATCATATTCTGAATTACATCTCTGTTCTTAAATATTTCCCTCTCAGATTTGAGTCTACTTTGATGCTTAAGACTACCCTCAAAATAAAAGTCATTGATTTGAAATATCATTCATTAGTGTAACATGCCAAAACTAGAACTTTTCAAATAGCAAACCAATATATGCTTATAGACATTAAAATACCCTAATATTAATCATGGTAGGTAATGGTTACTGAGTACTTTCACAGTGCCAAGTCCTGTGCTGTTTCACAGAATATTTAAAACCCATCTCTTGAGGTGTCTCTCTCTGTTATTATAATATACACTTTATACAAAAGGAAAACTCTTGTGAAGAGGTTAATAACTAGTCTAAGGTCATAACACCGTATCGACTGGAGCTAAAATTCAACCCTCCTTTTCTCTAATTCTAATGCTTTCAGTCTTATATACTTTGCTCTGTTGTTTGCTTAATAAAAATTGTGTACCTCTCTGACATCCTGTTTCCACCATTATAGGTGCCAGCAAACTGTATTTGTCCAATCCTCGTTGTCATGGCAACCTAGGGGGAAAAAATAATAATTTTTAACTTACTAAATCTGAATGCTCAATGCCGGGACCAAAGACCTATGGCTTGTTTAAATAAGATTTTAATTAAAGCAAATACGTAGTTATTCAGTTAACTGTTATTGAGCTCCTATTATCTGTGGAGCATTCTCTACACAAAAATAAATCCCATAGTTTTTTTATTGAAGCAAAATATTTATATTAGCACAACAGAGTATGGGGCACTTGGGTGGCTCAGTTGGTTAAGCATCCCACTCTTGGTTTCAGCTCAGGTCATGATCTCACGGTTCTTGAGTTAGAGCCCTGCATCAGTCTCGGTGCTGACAGTGCGTAGCCTGCTTGAGATTCTCTGTGTCTCTCTGTGTCTCTCTCTGTCTCTCTGTCTCTCTCTCTCTGCCTCCCCCACTTGCTCTGTCTCTGTCTCTCTCAAAATAAACAAATAAATAAACCTAAAAAAAAAAAGAGTATATGCCTGTATCTGACCAATTTTTACATAATCCACAACTTTATGAGTAAGTAAGTCAAGTAGTTTTTAGTGAATGTCTTTTTGGAATAAAAGTGAATGCAACAAAAATAATAAAAGCAATCATTAATGATAGTACAGGAAGTTAAGCACTACACCCAATCTATGGAGTAAAACAATACATTCTCTGGCAGTACTGTAGGTTTATTCTTTACCTTGTGCAATGATATGTAAATGCAACAACCACAACTAAAGACTATTCTTAGAAAGGTGCATACCATAAACAACTGCCATTAATGTTACAGAAACATGTCCTTGGAAACAGATACTTTCATATGGAATACTTGGATTTTACTAACTGTGTGTCCCTTTCACAAACCTGAGAATGAATTTATACCATTGAGGTTATAAGGCTCTAGACACCCTCTCACCAAAAGAACCTCAAAGATTAAACCTGCCACATCCAACATCCTGACATCAACACCCTGGGCTGTATATCTAACTCCAATACATTTATCCTTCTTCAGAACAAAATAGATAGACAGTCAGCTAACTATGGCCAAGAGTGAAAAGTACTATCTCTTATTTCTTAGAAGACTGAAGAGCTGTTTCTCCTTCACTGACATAGACTATATTTTACTCCTTTGTATTCATTGAAAAGAACACTTTTTTTATACTAAGCAACTACTAGGAAAGTAGCATAACTGCTCGAAGAGAAAGCTGGATCTCGTCTCTAGTGCTGATCTGCTCTGTAGACTTGGGCGAGTTACTTAATCTCTCTGTGCTTCAATTCTCTTCACCTGTAAAGTGGGAATAATAAGAATACCACCCCAGTGGGAAGCTCAGCAGATGGATATGACAGTGTAAATAAAGCCCTTATCAATACGCTTGGCACATGGTGAGTAACAGTCCACAATGACGAAGATGGTGACCGCCAGGCTCTCTGTACCTAAGAGAATCAGTTTTCCTGTTCTGACCCTCCCCTTCTGTCTCCTGCAGTCATTTCATAAATGAGCTGTTTTACTTCATGTGGAACATTTCAACTGAGCCCCTTCACTGGGACCCTCCAAGGAAGGTAGGTTACTAGTAGACACGGAAAGGTATTCTGATGCACCTTGAGAACATATGCTAAGTGAAATACGGTAGTCACAGAAGGATAAATACTGCATGATTCCACTTACATGGGGCATCTAAATGGTCAAAATTTGTTAAGAGGGTAGATCTCATGCTATGTATTTTTAACAGTTTTTATTTTTCCAAAAAAGTATCCTGAGCTATGACAAAAAGGGCAGGCCAATAGTGGAAATATGTGTTTCAGATACATTCCATTTGTTCTTACTAAATCCCTAAGAACAGAGACCCAAAAGATACTTTCAAGACTCCACACTAGCAGTTAAAAGTTATCTGACACTTTGAGCCAGTTTCTTCCAATCTGTCAGCTGCTGTCTGTTAGAGAAATTTTATGCCCTGAAGCAGTTGTGGCATACAATAATTCATAAGTGTGACTTCTAGGAACACCCACTTTACACAATACCAGCATTAAACATCCAAAATCCTAAGCTATAAAATACAAGGATGATGGAAGCAACAGGATGAAGATTGGGAACGAGCTGTGATTCCAGCAATTTCAAAGCTGTTATTTCATTGTGTTTCCCAAACACCAAACACTTATGTCTCAGACTAAATAGGAGTGTCCAAATTGGTACTGTGGAATTCGGGGGGGGGGGGGGGGGAGGGCGTGGTTCTCCTAAATATGAAGGGTGACACTATGGACTATTATAAAAATAAAAGGAACTTAGCAAAGAATAGTAGTCACAGGAGTCGGAAATGTATAGCAGAATGATTACAAGTTTGTATCATGCATTCTGTCATTTCTGATCATATGCAGATTAGACTTCCCATAGGAAAAAAAGTCTATGAGCATATATGCTCACAATTTCAGTTCTGAATTCAGTCAAGAGTATCTTCACTGGCTTTATAAAATAAGAGAGAAATAGCCCATCCTTCAAAGGAAGACCAGGTTGATTAAACACTTAAAACGGGAAGGAGTCAGGAAGTGACAGGTTGTAAGTTGACTAATTTAGGCACAGTCCTTGAATAGGAGCATAAATGTAAAGACCCAACACCAAAAGCAAAAGCCTTAAAGACTTTGAACTTCCTAACTGATATGCAGATTTACTGTCAAATTTTAATTTTTTTGCATATCATTGTACCTTTTAGTTTTCAAATATTATGAAATGTATTTATTAACATAACATGATTTTTCTTACTGGATATTAATTTTTCAGTTATTTAGAAAACAGAAATGCATAAGTAAAAATATTTTTAACCTACAGATATAAAAGAGAATCCTTGCAAATATAATATCAGCATTCGTGATGTGTTTTACAATAGACGTGGACATTTTGATACCTATCAAACACTTAATAAAAGATGACTCCTCAAGGCAATTTGCAAACTATGGTTTCATCTAGATATATGTCAGTGTAAATCAGGAGCCTTCAGTTCACCGTTTTTCTAAACAAGTATGCCATAATCTTTGCTAGCTCTGTTTCCGTGAGGCCATCATAAATCTACGACACTGCACTGTCTCCTCAGAACGCAGTCACACATTCAAATACTTGAAAGCGTAGTGAACTATACATATAGCAAGTCTATATCGAGTTAGTAATCTCCTTCACCTGTGGGGCATATTTCATTTTCACAAAATCTTAATAGAAATGCGCCCATCTTGCTTAAAAACACCCCACTATTATCACACTTCATTCAAAGATACCTTTTCGGCTCGTCTATAATATGAAATAGGAAAATAGGAATGGACACTCCTTTCAACGTGCACACACGCACGTGCAATTTGCCTACAATGTCTACCAGATCAGCCAAGGTGGACTTTGGTGAATTGAACGCAAACATACATTCAAATGACATAAAACATTTTGTTCTCAATTTGCTACCACTGATATTTAATTTGCTTTGATCTAAACATGCTAACGTTATCCAAGCGGAAGAGGCGACGAAGATCCGTTGCTATAGATGTATTTCTAACACTGAAGGTGTCTACTAAAAAGGAAGTAAAATAAAATGTGTGAAAGTCTAATTTTCTATCTTCAAACTTAAATGGTATATTAAAATCAGAAAAAAAAAATAAACCTTTGCCTTTTCTGGAATTATAGTTTATAGTTTTGTATTTATGGAATGCATTCATAGGCTCCCTTAGAATGTGAAATGTATGGAAATATATGTGCATTGCTAAAGAAAGAACTAAATTTATTCTTTCCCCACATCATGCTCTCTTTTGCAGTAGAGGTTTTTAATTCAATACAGAGCTAGTATGCGATGGAGCCAATTTCCTGGTCTATATGTGTGACAAATGCTGAAAGTAGCACGAGATTAACAAATTAGTTGAAGTATAGATCTTAAAGGATTTTTTTTTCTGTGTCTCTAAATCAAAATTCATACTTTATTTGAAACGAAGCCTTCTTTAGAATTCAGGAATGACTAAAGATCCTTTATTTCTCTGTATTTAAGATAAAAGGAGGGGATGTATGACAACTACTGACATTTTTATTTTGAGCAAATATTTTTATTTGTAAGTAAGTTTACAAAGGTCATATATTTGCGATTTGAAATGATTTTAATTGCAATCCTGCATCTCAGGTTAGTCACTGCAACGTGTGACTTGGGAAAGATGAAAAATTATTCTCAAAATAAATAGTTATTCCCCCAGATAAAATCATAAAATGAAAAGCAGTGGTAAAATGCATTTATTTCAGTATTTTTATGGGTAAAAACAATGTTTAAAATGTTAGGTGCTAGATAAATATGCTTACTTTTCTAGTAACATTTGTTAGCTTGGTTTTAAGTAAAAAAAAACTCTCAGGCTAGGCTGTTTTACCTATCCTCGAAATCATACGCTTGATATAATCCAGATATCTAACACCAAACAATAAAAACATCTGTGACAATAAAAGCATGTAACAGTTGTGGAATTGTTTAATTTGGGAGAAAATGCCTATGTTTGATAATCACACGTGCGTGAACTGATTGCTCCTCTTTGTAAAGAAACTTTTATATTTTGCAAGTAGTGTTTTGTTTTGTTTTTTAAAGGAATCGACTTATGTGAAAGAGCTCTTTAAAAGGTGTTCAGAAATATGTGTTTTGGATTTGGCTCACTCATTCAGAGTTAGAGGCTTGTCATAGTCCACCTGTTTTGCTCGGGCTTAAATTCTATCAAAATACAGCCTTTTAAAGCAAGCACAACCTTACTTGTTGTACCCAAACATGATAACATACTTAAAATTCAAGAAGAATTCTATGCAGGTTGTACGTCTCAGTCACCCAATCTCCTTTCACATATCTGTTCATGTTGACAGACTATGTCATAATACATCAACAGAAAGATCAGCACAGAAGAACAAAATTTCATCGCCTGACAGCAAGAGGAAAACTGATTTTCAGTATTAAATTAGTAAAAATATATCATTACCTCCCTTCCAATAAGTCTACTACCTCTAGAAAATAAGGTGTCTGCTATAATCACAAGCGTATGCAAAGACAGTTAGGGTTGCTTGCGTCTTTGGTATCACTCTTTGAGTGACAGCCTATTTTCATTTTGTCTTTTATATGTTATTTTATTTTTTTTTTTACCTCAGAAGCAATGTAGAGAATTAAAAACAATTTCTTAATGAGACACATGGTATTACGTATGCAAAAATATATGCCTGCCAATCGTTTTGAGGACAGGCTTTCCTATACTAAGTCATCGGCAGGAACCTATTGACCACTGAAATGGAAACAGGTATTTAAGCTTCTGGTACAAGTTAGGAACCTCTTTCATATAACGTCTCTCTCTGTTTGGATTTCAGGAGAAATTTAACCATACCTGCAACAAATAATGTCTTTTGCAGCCCAGGGCATCATCTGCCACTTAGGCTTTAATTTTGCCCCTGTTTGAACACCCTACAACATATGCACTTCTCTTTTGTCTATTATCCTAGAGTTGTGCTATTCCCAAATATTGACATCATCTACTTTTATCAGCATTAACTGCTCTGAAGCTTCCCAGGCTCATGCTCAGCTCTATTTCTTCCTATTGATTATCTTCCTCACTCCAGCAGGTAGCTAGCCAGCGAGGCTGTCCTGAGAAATAGCTTCCAATGACTTTATACGCACAATTTACACGGAATTGTTTAAAGAAGATATTAGCCTCAATACAAATCAGTGAACCTCATTTAGTCAATACTGCACAATTCGGCTGTTGGCACCCTGTCACATGTTAGCCCTTACAGTCGGCGGCCGTACCCAATCTGCACATTAACTATAGTATTTAGTTTCATATTAAAATCAAGCCGGGTTTTTTCGCTTTTGCTTTCCTTTTTGAAATCTTTTCAGTATACTTTTTACATCACCTCACTGAGCCATGTGATAGTAATATATGTTGAAATATAAAAACCTGAGATTAAATGTTTGATTTTTGACAGTGTTCTTAAATATAATAAATTCAAAAGGAAATACTGTTAAGTTAAAATGGAGTGTTTTTCATTAAGTCCAATCAAATGGTAGACAACAAAGGATCTTTTATTTGAGAATATGAAGTGAAAATGAAAACCAGAAAACCTTTACTAAGAAAAGGTCCAGCTAAATTATGTTGGAAGGAGGTCTCCAGATTGGGTTTGGGTGTTTCTTTTGCTAAAAGTGAATTAAACTAAGATACGTTATGAAGAAATATTTTACAAAGAAGTACAACTTAATGCTTTTTGGAGATGAAAATAAGGTCTAAGGACAGTTGACTTTGAAAATAATTCTAAAGAAAGATCACATATGAAAAAAATTGCCACAGCATCTGATCTTTTCTTATAATCATAACAGGGAAATGTTTGGGGGAAAGTAATGCTAGTCCCCTCTTTCTCTTCCATGGCAAAACTGTAAAATCCTAGAAGGGGTGTTTACATTTCAGAATTATCCTCCTTAAACTACTGGTTTATGATAGTTAATGAGATGATATCCAAATGTTGAAAACAGGAAAATTCAAATGAAAATCTAAATGTGAAATATAATATAATGAAATAACTAAGCAACATAATACTACTCTGAATGTTTGCGCAAATATTGCAAAATGAACTGCAATACATTAAAATTCTTCAGTGGTTGTGTAATACATAAGTGAAGGTTTACATATAAAAGCTCTAGCTATCAAGAAAAGGGATCTTTATATCCTACTATCCTAAATTTTTACTTGAAAACATCGTGAACATCTTAGAGTGCATTTTGAAAAGTTGTCATTAAATCTATTTGCACATTTCTTTGTAAACTGAAATTCAAGGTAAGAAGACAGCATAGTGATCAAAATAGTCTATTTGTGGTCAAATGTATCTTTCAGCTTTAGTGGCTGAGTGGCAGAAAGGTTTGGGGAATATGAATGGTAGAGAAAATAGTAATTTCAGTTTTGGTGATTTTTAAGGACTGTATCTTCTTTGTAAGTAAAAAGTAAGAGTTGAACAAAGTGTCAATTTTAAATGAGTGATAGCAAATAATAGCATTTTGAAAATTAATACAGGAAGGCAATTAAAATAGAATTACATAACAAATTCTTGCTAATATTTAAATATTTTCTCTTTTTTACTATAAAATGTTAAAGGTGATTTTTGTATGACCTTTGGTTTCATTTATCTTCTCTTTAAATATCATTAGTTGGGAACTAGAGCCCTGAAGCCCAGGCAGAAAAGGCATGGCAAGAGATGGCCAGTCTATCCTGACCGTACATCTTCTCACACATTTATTGCAAACTGACAATCATATAACAGCTTTTTTTTTTTATCACAGAGATTCAACAAAGAACAACTCCAGTACCAAGGGAAAATCATACTCCAGGAAAGAGAGAAATGCCATAATTGCATATTCAGGTTGCATAAATGCAGGCATGGCAAAGATAATTGTAATATTTGTGTGTGACAGCATTTTACCATTTAGAGAAGCCAATAATCGAGACATGATAGTATTTAGGTGTAATTGTGTATATGTGTGCATACATCATATACTCCATGTAACGCACAAATATAAATTCCAGCCAAACTGAAAATGTATAAACATCATTAGTCTTTGTGGTTCAAAATATTCCTTGATGGATATGTTTTTATCTATTAAGTATATCTCTACCAACTGAATTATAAGAATTTCATGCTAGTCCATTTATTATATGATATTCTTATATTAAATAAAACTGTATGCTTTATATATTCATTTAAATATAAGAACATTCTCAATGAAGCAAATGCACACAAAACAGTAACAAAATAGTCAGATGAGCATTTCAGGTAAATTAAGATGCCAATATTTTTTTCAAAAAAAAAAACTTTTTAAGTTATCCATGAAGTTTTAAATGTGAGCTTTGTTTTCAAATTATAGCAAAATATAAAATTTCCAAACAATGATTTTCCACAGTAACTTTCAAAGCAGACAAATTTTTTTAAAAAGTAGCTTTTATTAAATCTCTAAAACATAAAGGAAAAATTGTTTTCCAGTTTATTAAGACCCATCTATAGAGGAAAACATGATTCTAGATCTACAATTTTTATAAGCCTTTTAAGTGCTCATATTTATGATGCACATTAAAAATTCATATTCAAGATCCATTGTGACTGTGTGCATAGATTTACCAAGATGATGCCAAATATCACGCATATCATCTCATTGAATTAGTTTTAGTAGCAAAAAGTGCCACACTGAGTCCAGATATTTCAAATAAATCTCTCTTCCTTAAATATTCTGGCAGAAAGATCTTTTACACTAAAAATCAAATTTAAAAGCAATAATATTGAATTCTATGGGACACTATCATTTTTTAAAGTATGAACTTGTCCAAACTAAAGACCCCTCCCCCATGTGTGCATGTATATGCACACTGTGTCAGGAGAAATTATGCTTTTATTGTTAAAGTAAACTGAATGTGAACCCATTAAGGTGATTTACATTGTCATCTATATAATTATATAGTTTTTAAAGATTATAAATAAACGTTTCATTTAATCCAAATTTTGCATATTGAACAATGTATCAATGAGTATTGTCACTATCAATTTTTATATGGTGGAAATATTTTAAAATATCAACTCATGCATACATCTATCCAAATCTAAGACAATCTAACTTAGCTAAAACTATAAAATCAAACTGGATAGTTAACTCTGATGTTTCATAACTTCTTTATTTTAAGTACATGTATCTCTAGAAATATATAAAGTATAATATTTAAGGAAATTAATATTAGCCTTATTATACATAAAGAGTGTGTTTATGTATCTATATTTGTGGAAAATACAGACATGCCATTATATATGTATAATTATATAACCTGTATAAATGCAAATATATCATTATGTATATCTTGTCTATGATTTTGTGCAGAGAAAAGCATTCTCATAATCTAAAATAAAACAATACAGATGTGTGTGTGTGTCTGTGTGTGTGTGTGTGTGTGTGTGTGTGTGTGTGTGTGTGGAGAGAGAGAGAGAGAGAGAGAGAAAGAGGAAAAAAACTGGTAGCTTCACAAAGAGATATTAAAGGTAGAATATTACCATGTTTGGAAATGAATATGAAGGTATTATGTTATATAAAGAAATATTGTTGAAAAATTTTCTCTCTCCTTTTCCTCTTTCTATGTATGTGTGTGTGTTCTGCTATTAACAAGAAAATGAACATTTGGGATGAAAGAAAATGTTGACTCTATACACATTTAAAATAGGGCACTTAAGTTAAATTTCCTAAATTAAAATTTAACTCCAACTGAAATTTCCTTTCTGAATATGAATAAGAACCCTATAAAATGGGCACAAGAATCACAACATTTTTTTGAAATTGTTCTATTAAAAATTTTTCGCATGTAAATATTTGTACCATTAATACCCTATAGTGTCATAAAATATTCTAAAGGCATGTATGAAAATGCCATGAAATAGATCTGAAGGGGTCATCTTTGTAGCATAAAAATTAAGACTTTAAGTAAAGACAAAGTTCCTTACCCTTTGATTCAGACAGAACTGTTTCAAACCCTCTAGTTGAAAGATTTTTATGTACATCTACTTGTTGGTTTTTCAAATTTGTCATTTTTCAATACTATAGAGATGAAAAGGAGATAATACAGGGTTGCACATCGGGAATTTATATTGCTACTTAATAGTTACTATCTTGACCACCTTTAACATTATGCATTTGGAGAGTTATAACCTCAGTAATTCCAATGTTACAGCATTCAGGTGATGCTATTAAATGCCTTCAACTGAGAAGAGTCCTTATATGAAGAATCATTTACTAATACCTAGCTACCTAGATTTCCTGAAGTCTTGAGTCCACAAACCTATTTCTACGTAAAAAGAGGCTTATTTAACTTAACTATAAGGGTAGCAGTGTTGTTATTTGTCATGATGTTGACAAAAAGCAGTAGACAAAAAGTTATCTGTAACTCTCAAGTGGACATATTCATTCCCTAATTCCTAGATAATGAACAAGGATAAAACTGTATCTCGCATTGCCTCCCTTCAAGATGGTAAGCTAATGATGCAATAGAATCAAAGCAAGTTATGGGAGGAGGGAATGGGGGCATGGAAAGAGGAACACCTTTTTCTTGGTTCCACAAAGGGCTGAGGGCCTAATTATTTTTAAGTATAATCCAACCAACCTCTTCTCATGCTTAGCTGCACTGAGTGACACTATTTGTGATGCCCAGTGTGCTGAAACTGAGCAGGTTGCTGTCAGTTTAAAAATGACTATAATAAAAGTGACCATGAAGATGGATCTTGTGATTTTGCGTTTCTAATCAGTCATCTGTGAAGAACACTTTTGCTTTGATTCAGCAGACTGGTGACAGCCATGATTGATAGTGCACGAGGATGAAAAAAGGTTATTAACTGTCTTCCTATTAAGCTCAATGTATTACCCCTCTAGGTGCATCTCATACTTTAAGTTAAAGTACTTACTCAGGTAAGGTCAAGAACAAACTCTATGGAGATGGTATCCATTCTGCAGAAAATGAGCAAGGCATCCTTGCACTGATTTTTTTTTAATTCAGCATTTCAACTACATTTAATTCCACTGACTTATTTTTATTAGCTAAAGAAGGAAAATTTCTGTCTTCCAAGAGCATCCATACTGAAAACACTAAAAGTATAGAAAATAGCTTTAAATGTTAAGATTTGAACATAGAGCTAACAGCAACATGTGTGTGGCATGTACATAAGCCTGTATTTAAACAGACGGTCAAATATTGTATAATCTCAGGGTATTTTTAAGGGTAGACACTAAAATTGATCTGTGATTAAAAAATAAACCTCTGTATAGTATATATGAAAATTGTCCTAATTTTCAATAATCCATAAGATTATGATAAAACAATTTCTAAGAAATTTAAAGGATCTAACAGAATATTTAGATATTTGCTTTTGTTTAGAAGTAATGTATGAATTTATTAACTTCATCTCATTTAAAATTTTTGACATTAGAAATATTACATATAGATGCACATTTGAATGATGGTATCTGTTCATGTCTTTGAGGAATATAACTACACATCTGTTCACAAATAGCATCATAGATTCTAAAGTATTTAAAAGTTTTTAATAACTGAGGATACACCATTTATTAAATAATGAACTTTAAAATGTTATCATATTTCCTGTGTTCATTCATTCTTACTGAAGCCAAAATGTACTGAAAGACTTTTGTATACTTCATTTAACTTCTCTTTAAAAACTCTGAAACTGTCAAGTTTTATCCTGAGAGATAACAGCTTAAATATATGCATTTTAATTTAAAATTGTAGTATTGTGTTTCTTCTTACATTTCCCACTGTAAACACTCCATACAGGTCAGATGTAATGTGAATTAGCCAGAAATATTTAAGGATATCAATAACTTAGCACCGACGTAACCATTTAAAATACAACCAAATTTCAGCTCTCTGTGCTTGACGGTTCTTCATTGAACGACTCTGAAGAGTAGCCCAGAAAAACAAAATGCTACCAGAATGTTATTAGAGTTTCAGCACAGGGAAAGTCACAGTGCATCCAAAAGTTTTCTCTAGTATATCATGACCTGTTTCTCCAATGTCAGTTATTATACTCGTTTTTGGTATATAATATATTTTGAAAATGTACTGTTTTAATATTAGGATCCATCAACAATGAAAAATAGAGAAAGTAAGGAAATGAAGTTCAATATTTCTTTGAATTTCTCTTTAGAGCCACAAAAATTGGCTGTGTATCCAATTCTGCTTAATATTGCAATTGCTGTTTGGAGAAACCTTTCCAGCTCTCTAGTATTTTATGCATGCCAAGTATAACTTAAATACTTACACATTGAGAGCCTCTTCATAAAAAATGTTAGATCAATATGAAAATGATTTATTTAGTGAATTGTGTTTATGTGGAGTGGACTTAAAGGTAGATTTTAGGATTCATACAAGAGTCCCTCAATATGACACATTAAGTTCATTATCAAATGGATTTCTCTTTCTGCCCTATGTAACTTCAACAGACAAACTTGTGCTCTCAAATTCAGAAATCAACTATGAGAGGAGTGATAGAGGGTGATAGATGGTCAATGATAGCATTCTATATTATTGTTCGAATATTTGCATAAGCCAATGAGAACTATGTCGCATGTTTCTCAAAACCACTGTTTGCTTTTAAAGTAAAAAAAGAGAGAGAGAGAAAGAAAGAAAAATGCAGTTTCAAACTATCCCATGTAAATTAGCAAAGTGCTCTGAATATCAGTGAAAGTCCAGTCTTCTTTTTGCCTACTTGGGAGTTTAAGGAAAATTGGGAAAAACAAAGACCAAGTAGGCCCAAGAGGAATACACAGAATTCCCAGTTACCATTTCCTAGTGTCCTCTGTTCCTTCTCTTTAGAGAAAATCTAGAGCACACATCGCACATAACACACATTTTAGGAAAGAACAAGGCAAAGAGGCAGTTTCGGATAAAGTTTAGGTCATTTCGAAGGCAGTGCATTAGCATAGCTGAAATTGATGTTGAGCCATTTTTTTTTTTTTTTTTGCAGACTTAGACACGGCAGACAGTAAAAGTTAAAACTGTAACATTTTCTTTGATACTTTTGGAACTACAGAACACAATGTTGCATTCATTTTGTTCAAGCAAGGGACAGAACTGGTGAAGAAAATCCCCACACCTTTGTGCAAACCCTTTAGCTTTAGTTCTGAGTCTACCGTGACTTGGTTTCATCTACTGCTGGGGCACGAGGCGTCTTTAGTTTACAACGTCTAGGGTTTCGAATACTTTTAGCTTGAGACTCTCTTCCGAAGCTCTTCCAATCCTACATACATGTATCTCCCCTTCTCTTCCTCCTCCTCCTCCTCCTCCTCCTCCTCCTCTTCCTCCTCCTCCTCCCCTTCTCCTCCTCTTCCTTCTCCTCCTCTAGACCTAGGGGACGTAGGGTAGGGGTACGAACTGGGTGGTGCACATCCGTGTAGCCAGAACGTGGAGGCTGTCAGTTGCTGTCCGCTCCCAGACTGTGTACCTGAGCGTAGTGGCCACTCGGCTCCTCTGCCCAGCCCACTCCAGCCTGCAGTGTTGCTGCTGTCACGCCAGCCGGTGATTTGATAGGCTTGTCGGGTTGCCATGGTGTTGACTTCTTGCCTCTGAGGAGCTGCCCAATGACTGGAGGTCTGGGATTAAAGCGGGAAGAGGCAGCGGCCACAGCGAATTTCAGCGGCAGCTGCAGCAGCTAGAAACGAGAAGCCAAGAGGACGAGGTCTTTAGACTGCGCTCCCCTCCCGCAGCCCGGACGGCCAGTGAGGGAGGAAGAAGAGAGGTGGGGGAGGTTGAAACGGTGACCACTCGAAGCCAGGAGATACAAGGGAGGGGTCTGAGACCCTCCCGGGAATAACTCCTGAGCAATCTCCACGCGCTGAGAAGAAAAACCTTCCAGAATTCGTTATTATTCCCCCAAGACATTACCTGGCCGGGTGGCGGGTCTGGGAGTAGCTGGTTGTTATAAGGGGACTTAGGTGGGCGATACACCTCCCCCCGCCCCCATCCCACCCTTTATTTGGGCAGCGAGGCAGTTTGACAAATAAAGAGGCGCTGTACGGAGAACTTCAAATCGTGGAAAACTAACTTATTCCGAGGAGAGAAAGTGCAGTGAGACCGTAACCGAGTAAATGAAAATAGTTGCCTGGGCCGGCGGCCGGTGGGGGCGGCCCGGGAGAGGGGGGGAGGCAGAGGGGGGCATGTGCAAGGCACAACCCCAGACGGAAACTGTAAACTAGGAAATGAAAGGGAAAGAAACCGCTTCTGTTATAAATTAGTAGGTAGGTGAAGGTTACGCAAAGAAGAAAAGGGAAAGTAAAGCTGTTAAAAGAATAGAATAAAACCCCTGGGAGTTCAACTCAAAATCCACCCCCCCCCACTCCCCAATCCAAGGGGAGTAGGAGGAGGAGAAAAAGAGTGCATTCTGGTGTGATGAGAACTCTCTGGAATGTCTGGAGGAGAGGATAGAAGTGCGAGGGTAAGAAGACCCGGGTGCTAAATAATTGGCAGGGGAGAGAAATGGGGGAGGGGCGGGGTAGCAAAGAGATTCCGCGATTCACCGAAGGGACCCGGAGAGTCGGAAGAGGGGGATTCCAATGGCAGGGGGAGAGGTACAGAAGTTCAGACCTGTAGCGCAGAGGAGGGAGCGACCAGAGTCAGCTGGAGAAGAGGAGGAAGAAGGTGTGTGCTGCGGAGGGGGGGGGGGGGGGTGGCGTGGGAAGGCCGCCACCGTCAACTGCAAGGGGCAACTGCCAGGACAGAGGGCAGCGAGAGCAGAGAACCCGAGCGACTCAGGCGGTCGGCGAGAGCACCGCGGGGCAGCCCCCGCGAGTTAGGAGCCAGGTGCCGCACCGCCCGCGCCCCGGCTCGGGGCGATGCGGGGACTTTTCTGGCCAGGAGGAGAGCCGCTGGGTCAGCCTTCACGACTCACCGCGAGTCCCAAACACACGCCTCACTAACTACTTTACAGCCACTTCCATTGATTTTCTTTAACAAATAAACAGAATACCCGTTACAGCAACACTTCCTCTTGCTGCAGCGAAAATGCCACAAGCTCTGATTGCTGCACTTCTCTGGATAGCAGTTTTCACATCTCCAAAATAAATTATTTTCCCTCACTTAAAAGATCACATGTGTGATCACTTTCAGGTTTGGGGAGTCTAACCCTCGCCCCCTTCTCTATGTTGAGAATCGCCTTTTAGATTAAGTAGAAGACAGGTCCGGATACAAGTTTGTAAACCTGGTAGGGCTCGCTGACATTTGCATATTAATTTTTGCTAATAAGAAGTATCAATTTGGAAGGGAAACGCCGACGAAGAAAATGACTCCTTTGCAACCGCAGGGAAATTAACACCAGTCCGACAGCCACACCTAAGCTACTCCCCTAGAGTTATCTCTAAAAAACATTTCCCTTAAAAAGAAAGTATTGTCAACTATACTTCAATTTAAAAAAATAAAGTCTTCATTTTAAAGTACCCCCCTTTAGAGCGGTTTCTGCTGGAGGTTCTAACATACATGTCAAAGGGTTGTTGAATTATTCATTATTGTAATTACTACCATCATTGTCATTATCCCTTTCCATGTGGAAATAATTTTATTATCGTAATTTGATATCTGAAGAATTTCCTGTTAGTCGTTTGATAATCATTTTTTTTCTGCTGAAAAGAAAAGTTTTGTTTATAAATGAGATAGAGAAAATGTTTTAAATGCTTTGATGTTTGCTATAGATTTCCGTTTATCTAATCGATCGGAATGCCAATAAAATCGATTAAAGGTTTAGTGTTTTACAAACAACCATTTTGTGCCTTTTGATTTTATGTTCAGAATGATTTTAATAAAGCTAATGCTTTCTTTTAACATTCTCCCTTTAAAAAATCCAAACCTTTATCGTTTTTCCTTTTATTATTAGAAATTGTCAGTTAAAGTTCTTCTAATAGGAAAATAAAAAATATAAGCAATGGCTGCAATGGTTTAAATTTCATTCTCTTGTTGCTCAAGGTATTTAAATAAAGCCCTTTAAAATCTCTGTGAATTATATGCGATCATTCAGTGATTGCGGAATATTAAATTAAACTTAGATAAATCCGCATTGAAGGAGGCAGCACCCAATCCTGAATTTATTTCCCATTTTCTCTAACAGCATCACTGCGCTCCTCTCTTTGCAATGACAATGTGCCAAATCTGGGCATTTTGAAAACATTTTCCATATGCTTTAACAGGGGACTGATAGACAAAGAAGAAAAGGAGATGATCTTTTTGCTCTGAGGTATATTTTCCTTAACATTTTTCTCTTAGACTTTCACTAATAATCATTTTAAAGCAAAAGTTTGAAATCATTTCATTCTTTTTTTTTTTTCTTTCACCTTTTTTTTTCTTGCTATCTTGTAATTTATTCCTGAAGTGGAATTTTGGTTACAATATAATGTAAAGCTATCATTTCTGTACCTTGGCAAACAACATTTGTTTCAAAATCTTTGATTTAGTTTCTGCTAGCTGCCTTTTGTAATTGAAGATGGATTTAATTATACATTTTTGTAACTTAGATCAGATGGGCTGTTTGTTTGCTGCAGGATTTAATGGTGTTTTTGTGTCTAATATTTAGGGATGTTACATACAGAGGTGGTGGCTTTTCTTCAGTTATAAAGGTCTGCACTTTTGTCTTGGAAATGTGGATGTTGAGATGAATGTATTGTCCTGTTTTCAAATAATTCTATTCGGTAGCCAGTGTTTAGTACATTGTCTAAACAGCACTGTTTTGACTAGATATAGATGTTTTAGGTTTAAAAAGATCACAACTTTATCGTCTATTCAGTGAAATCTCAGTTCTTTCTTTTCCCACTTATCTATCTTTTCCCATCTGCGTCGTTGTCTCTTACAGCTATTCCCCAGATGAAATGTAAAATTTTTGTTGGATATGTTTGCTGGAAATATCTCCATGTGTTTTGAGAAGGGTGTGCTTGTGATCCTGGGTTTGGGGGCAGGCAGTGAGTATACTGGTGCTGAGGGAGGTGGGGGGTGTAGTGGTAAGTGATAAGGAGTCCTCATTAATTTGCATAAGAGCTGTTGAAGTGCTTGTGAAGTTGGTGAAGTGCTATTGTTTGGGGACAGTCCCGCCTGATTTTGTTTATAAACACTGGGCTGGTTGCCTAGAGGGAAAGAAGGTCACAGCACTGTCTGAGCCCTGACCTCTGAAAGGCCAGAGGGTGTCTGACTTTTCCCTCCCCCTTCCCCCATCCCTTCTCTCCTCCCTTAATTCTTCCCTCCTCAGACCGTCTATAACTCCTCCCATTTTCCCCATTCCTGACCTTACCTGTGCCTAACTTTACATAATAATGACTGCACCCCCCACCCCAACACTTCAAAAGCAGGTCAGAACCTCCAGAGGAAAAAGGTGAAACATTTACTGCAAAGTAAAAACCAAAAACGGATTTTGGTTAGAAAGAGAGAAATATACAGAAATATGGAAGTACAGATTGAGACCGGGATCAAGATAGGGGCATTTAATGACAAAAAAAGACCACAAAGGAGATAAGAGCCAGGTTGGGGGAGGGGAGGGAATCATCGAACGACAGATTTTAACTGCCCACAAATGCTACACACACACACACACACACACACACACACACACACACACTTAAAATGTCTTTCCTTTATGAATTTCATTTCATCTACCTCACTCTAACCATCAAAGACAGTGTCCATTCTGGATGTTAGGTCATATTTTACCCCCCCTCCCCCTTGTGAGTTCTCAAGAAAACTATACTTTTTTTTTTAATAGTAATGAGATTTGGCACTCTTCCACATTATTTCTTGAATTATTTCACTGTAAATATGTTTGTGACACCTTCCCAAATAAGCCCTTCACTTTCCCATTCACTGACAAACTTCACGTCTCGCTTTTACACGCATACACACACACACACACACACACACACACACACACACAGAGCCCACCTCCCCACTCACAAAATGACAGACATTGGTATCAAGTTTAAGTGTGTTTTGGAAAGGAGTTGCTGAGTTAAAAATGTTAGTTAACAGACTGCCTTTGTCAAATAGCCCCCGGGTGGAGAAGACCCAACAAAAAAAAAAAAAAAAAGGAAGGAGGAGGGGGGCTGAGGATCTGAAAGTGTCTGTGGTGATATAAAGGGTTCCTAACACTGAAATCTTGTAATACCTCGTTTCAAACTGAGCTCATCTATAGACCCCGGATGCGCGGTCAAAAGACTGGGAACCTTTTCCCCTTGGGCTGGGGTTGGTCTAGAGCTGGCGGGACGTGAGGCAGAGGGAGGTGGGGTATTTGCTAGTGAACTGCTGAGGGCAGGGCGGGGAGACCGGGGGACAGACAGCGGAAGACTCCTTAAAGAGGCTTTAAAGCCCAGAGTGTCCACGTTATAGATTTGGTTAATAAAACCCGCCAAGGAAAAGTCTGGAAGTGGAAATTACCTTTTGTCTCAGTATTAATTACTCCTTGCCTCCGCCACTCAACACCTAACCACCTGGTGTCCCTTTTGGGTTCTCCCCCAGCTCGGGGCTCGGCGTCAGGGTCCGAGCGCCCCGGAGTGGGCTCGGCTCGGCTGGGGTGGCCCTGGAGTGTGGGAGAGGGTGTAGGGAAAGTTCTGGGTACTGCAGGGAAACCTCTGCTCCTTTCACTTTGTAATAAAAAGTAGCCAAACGTTCCTGGAGGGCAGCGGCGGGTTCGCGCAGAGTTTAGGGACAGTGGAATGGGGCGTGGGGGGGGGCAGGGTCAAAGGTTGACGGCAAGGGGTCCGCAGAGACCCGAGAGGAGCAGCTGGGTTTCCTGGAGCGAGGGGCGGAGGAGGAGGGCTCCAAGGGCCGCGGCGCAGCCCGGGCGAGCCGGGCCGATCGCGCCCTCGCCCCGGAGCAGCCCGCGGGCTGGGCTCGGGCTCGCCCGCCTCGCCGCGCCCCTGCCCGCGGCGCTGCGCTCCGCGCCCCTAGGCCCACCCCAAGCAGACCTGCCATCGCTTCTCCCCAGCTACCCTCCTCGCGCGGGCGCGCTCCGAGGCCGAGCCCTGGAGGAAACTCTTGACTCCTTGCTCGTCCCTCTCTGCCCCATCCCCTCAGCCCATTAACCCCCGACCCTCACCCCAGCTTCTCTTCTTAGGAAAGAGGTGAAAGAGGATGAGAAAGAGATGATTAAAAAGCACACACACACACACACACACACACACACACACACACACACACAGCCTAGGAGGGGAATACTCGCTAGCAGAAGGGATTGCAAAAGTGGGCGCTCCTCTTACAAATCCTCCTTCCTTTTGTTTTCTTACTTAGAATTCAATAACTGCCCCCCCCCCCACCGAGGGGGGGGGAGAGAGAGACAGAGAGAGAGAGAGAGAGAGAGAAAGAGAGAAGAGAGATGTATTTTCCAAGAAAAGAGAGGGATAGGGACGTAGAGGAGAAATAGCCACCAAATTTTTAAAATGGTTTTCCTGATTTGACGCTTGGTGTTTTGACATTAATGACATTAATGTTATTGATGATGTTTCAGGGAGAAAAAGGCAAAAGAAATAAAGGAGAACTTGAAAACGAAATGATCATCATTTCCCTATTCTTCCATGCCAGAAATAGACCCCTTTCTTCACCTGAGCCTGAAACAGACTTATTGTTCTCAGGTGTTTCCTTCATCATATGCATTTACCCGTCTGAAATCGCAGGAAATGGTTTTTCCATCAGTGAGCTTGTACACGGAGCCCTCTCCCGCAAAGGGCTTGATCTTTTCTGATTTGAACCTGAAAGTCTCCCTGCCTTCATTTCCCCTCAGTCTTTTTAAAAGCCCCCACCCCCTTCCCCAACACACACCTCAAATACTTTTTTAAAGCCAGAATTTTTGCTCTCTGGGGTGTTTTTCTGTAAACAGCAATGCTACATAAACACCTCCTTCACTTGCAAGTTACAGAGAATTAAAATTTTACCACCGTGGCCATGTATATTTCCTAAAGCACATGGATAAACTCAACTGAGGTACAATCAGCACGCCAATGATACAGTTACTATGCAAAGGTAAGACTGTAAACAAAGTAACCTGAAAATCTTAGAAAGCCATACACTTTGAGCAGATTTCTTCCCTAGTAAGTTTAAAATAGAATGCAGTCTTTGGAGAGGTAGATGATTTTCTTTCTGTTAGCGTTTAGTAGCCCTGGTTTATACTATACTAGTACATACATCGACTTCAGATTCCTAAGGTGGTGATTTGCTTTTTTTTTCTTAATAAAGACCATATCTAGGTTGTATTCTCTACTCCAAGCCTCTGGACTTTCATTGTAACCTTAGCCAGCTGTTGTAGGCATCTAGCTTTCCTGATTTGGGCCTAGGTCTGCTCTTTTGAGGACTATGCTTTTATCCTCCCAGGTGTCTTGTTTGGTTTTTAATGCCATTTGCATCAGTTGTAGGATTTTCCAAATGTTCCCTGATAACAGGAGGTTTCAGGCCCTGAAAGGTACATGTTTGCAGCCTCTGTTGTTCTTAGTGCTTCTGTGATAAACCTTCCTGTTGGTATTTGGTAGATCTGGTGCTTAAGGCCTAAGACAAGGTTTTGAAGCAGATCCTGGTGATCCAAAACTTCAAAGGCCTGTCAACTCAAAAGCAGCTAACGCCTCACCTGTCCAGGAACCTGGACATTGAAAGTATTTCCTGTTTTTAGCTTGTTTGGTTTGTTACTTTCACCTTCTCTAGAATTCCTATTTTTGAAATATTATATAGATAGTGTCTATTTGTGACCTGTGGTATAGCAGTGTATCAAGATACAATCTGAGTAGCAAGGAACTATATATATATATATATATATATATATATATATATATATATATTCCATATTCAGATATTCAGTAGGGGGTATTTAAAAGTATGTCTATTCCTAGTTTTAGTTAATTATCTTTTAATGAAAGTGTCACTCATATTCACATCTGTAATATTGGAAAGAGATAATTAGATTTTCAAATGAGAATCAGCCACCTTAAATTTTGCACCAGAAAATACCAAGTATATTTCATTCTAATGAGATCTGTAGTGGGGTTTTAAAATTCATCATAATGTGCTTCAAGAAAGATAATTCAACAGACTTGCAAGATGAAAGGTTTTTTTCCCTAAGTCTTCTTAAAGCTATTACATTGAACTTATGCAATTCTGATAAAATATTCAAAAATATTACATAAAGGCTAGAATCAGATCCCCACTATCACCCCTGTACCCATCACTTATTCTCATTTGAAAGTTTACTTTGACTCAACTAACCGCTGCCATCTTCCATGCCCTGGGTTTTCTCTCCTGAGTGTGTAAGCGAAAGATACCAGCCTAAATAGGTGCCGGTGGATCCAGAGTGCAATCCTTCCTTTGAAATAGGCTGGGCCAAGCGGGGTGTGCACACTGCCAGGCACCCTTTATTTACATACATCTGCATATTTGCTCAGGCCCCGTATTTCGCCATTAAAATGCATTCTTGTTCACAGCAGAATAAATGAAGCAGAGAAAAACTCTTCATTACTCTAACTTACATTTCTCCTTAAAGCTCCCTGGTAAACAAATCTCTGGTCCGATAGTAATTACTTTGACTCATTAAAATTAAAAAAATTTTTTTTTCTACTGGTTAAAGGGCATTGCTTTGGCGGTATTTGTGTTTTATTTTCTCTCCCTTTTTGCTGAGAGAGA
This sequence comes from Prionailurus viverrinus, assembly GCF_022837055.1. Lineage (NCBI taxonomy): Eukaryota > Metazoa > Chordata > Mammalia > Carnivora > Felidae > Prionailurus > Prionailurus viverrinus. The sequence continues at coordinate 26,019,316 of NC_062578.1, forward strand.
GAGAGGGAGGAGAGAGAGAGAGAGAGAGAAAGAGAGAGAGAGAGAGAGAGAGAGAATGTGTGTGTGTGTGTGTGTGTGTGTGTGTGTGTGTGTGTGTGTGTGTGTCTAATGAAGTTTGGGAGTCGCGCGCGCAGGGGCGCGTGGGGTGCGAGCCCCGGAGGCCCCCATCCCCTGCCCTGTCCGCGGTCGCAGCGTCCCAGGCTCCCGCCGCAGCGCTCCGAGCCTTGGAAGCCGCTCGGCTCCCGGGCTGCTCCGAGTCCGGGCTGCGCGTCATTTGCAGTCTGGGGAATGTTGATCACCTCACTAATTACACCTCTCTCTCCCCCCCCTCTCCCTCTCCCTCTCCCTCACTCTCCTCTCTCATTCCCAGAGTGCATATCGGGAATAGACACACAAAGACATGCGCACTCAACTTAATCAGCCATTTTTTTAAACAGGGCTAAAACGATAATAATTAGCAGAATAAAGACATATCGGATTTTCATTTCCTTTCCTCCTTTTCCCAACCCCTTCACAACCAAACAGCGAGACCGCGGTCGGCACATGCTTTAACTCCTCCCGGACCCCCGAGGACCGCTCCATGCCCCCCACTTTCTGCTTCAGCGTTTTTATTTTCACCCAATAAAGTTCGAGGATTATTTTTTTATTTTTTTTTATTTTTTTTTAAATGAACCCTCTCGTTTTACTTGGATGTGATCAGCTGTAAGTAAAATAAAAGCAAAACAAAAAAGAGGCGAAGATCGAGTAGGAACTGCAGGGGAAATGGAAAGTAAGTTTTTTCTTTAACTTTTATTGAGTAGTTTGTGTTAAATTTAGGTCGAGTATCGATTATCTTTCCAGCCTGATCTTGCACAATCTTTGATATTTCGCTCCCTCTCTCTCCCTCTCCGCCTCTCTCCCTCTCTGCCCCTAGCTCGCTCGCTCTCGCTCGCTCTCGCACACATCCCCTCATCCCGACCATCTCTTCCGCTCTGCCCCCCTTTTCTATCTCTTTCCCCCTTTTTTTTTGGCTCAAGGATTTGCTCCGCTGCAAGAGGGAGGGGGCACTGAGGGACCTGATTTTCCACTTTCTTTGCGGGGGGGGGGGGCTGCGTTTTTGGGATTTAACTTTTGGATTCAGTGGCGGATCATCCACGTTCGGCCGAGCAGTTTTCTCTCCTTTTTTTTTTTTTTTCTGTCTTTTCGGGTTCTGTCTCCACTGCGAGCCTGTGGCGTTCTCGTGGCGCGGGGAAGCTGTCAGCTCCGCAGCGGCGCGGGCACTGCCAGGGGTCCCCGGTCGCCCCGCGCCCCCGCAGCCCGGTCGGGATGGCCCTTTCTTCTCACTCATCCTCCCAAAGTTTGGACTCTGGGCGGCGGGGCTTGGAGTCCCTCTCCCCCCTACTCTGTCCCTGCTCTACCCGCCCCCCCCCCTTATTCAGCCTCGTTCTTCTTCCTCCTCTTACCACCCCCACCCTTGCCTCTCTCAAGTTCCCCGAAGGGCGCTTAGCGCGCGGGACTGGCGGAGGACCCGGGGTCCGAACGCCTCGGGCAGGGGGGTCCAGGGGGCCGGGGCGCTAGCTGGGGCTGGGCTGCAGGTAGACCCCCGCCGGCCGGCGCGGGCGGCGGGCACCGCCGAGGGCTGCTCGCGGCGGCGCGGGCGGCGCGGACTCGGGCGCTGGCGAAAGGGAGGCAGGTCCGTTAGGAGGCGGGAACGCCGGGCCTCGGGGCCAGGGACCCGGGAGGCGGCAGCAGCTCTCGCCTGGCGCTCTCGCTGCTGGGTGTGTGTTAGACCAGGGATCGATGCCAGCGGCTCGGGGTCAAGAATCTTTCCTTTCCTTTTGGCAAAGGGTGTGTGTGTGTGTGTGTGTGTGTGTGTGTGTGTGTGTGTTGGGGGGCTGTGGCCGCTGTGAGAACTGATTTATTCCCTGCCCCCCCCAAGGAGGTTCCATGTCTACAAACGAACTTCACCTTCTTCGCCTCTCTCCGCATCAAGTGCGCCTTCCGGCCGGGAGCAGCTAAGGGAAGAGGGGCTGGAATGCGTCGGGTCTCGCCTTCCTCCTACTTCTATTTCACACCCTCCTCCCCACCCCCCATTCTTTCTGCTCGTTTCTATTAGAAAAAAATAATAAAATTTCTCATGGAATTGTATAAAGTTTCGCTGCCGATGCCCAAGTTACTGAGGGTTACCCATCCTGTCCCCCTTCCCCCACGGAAGACGGTGCACTGGTTTGTATTTCTTTTGTTACCTGTGATCCGGGCGGGGGGCTCCTTTCGCGGCTCGGGCTGGGGTCCGGCCCGGAGAGGAGGCTCCGGTGGGCGCCTTTGGCCGCGACTCCTCACTTCCGCGCGGTTCTGCTGAGATCTTAGCTACCGTTCGGTGAGACACTCTCCTTGTAGGTACCAAAGGTTCAGATCGCAAACACGGACCCCCCCCACCCCGACCCCTACACACACATACATACACACTCACACTCAACACGTACTCACAGACACACACACGTTCTCCCTACTCCCCCCCCACCTCCAGCCCCCACCTTGCCTTTCCCCTCCCCCCTTCCAAAAAAAGCACATACACAACAACAACACCCCCCCCCCCCAAACCAAACAAAAACCCAAAGACAAGTTCACTGGCGGAAGATGGTGGATTGACACTGACTCAGACAGAGGCAGGTTCACCAGGAAATCTGGCGGTCCCGATTTCTGACAGTTGCATTTCCTCTCCTTGAGTCCTTCCCCCCCCCCTTTTTAATAACTCTGTTCCATGTTTAATCAAGGATCATGTAGATGGCAAAAGGAGAGACAGAGAGAGAGGAGAGAGAGGAGAGAGGAAGAGAGAGGAGAGAGAGACAAGAGACAGAAGGAGGGTTCTTTTTTTTTTTTTTTTTTTTTTTTTTTTTATTGTGTTCTCCTGGATTTTCAGTGGCTTGATCCCTATAAACGTGGAGTGGTTAAAGCTCATATGTAGTATTATATTTTTAGTTGGGTGGATGGATGGAAGAGTCAGGGAGAGGCTGCGGCTGCCGCTGCCTTTTCGGGTGTTGCTTAGATTAAGGCTGAGACTTGGCTGCGATTGGGACGCGACAGTGACACGGGCATCGATCGCTTCCATTGAGAGCAATGCAAAAACACAGCCCGGGTATGTAACACTCTCGGTGCCATCAACATTTGTTTTACTTTATATTTACTGGCAAAACTGACAGAGCAACTCAGACTTTCTTTCTTTCTTTCTTTTTTCCCCTCTTTTCTCTTTTCTAACTGAGGAATAAAAAACAATTGTGCATAGAAGTTGTTGGAAATGATGGTTTAAATACAACAGAAAGGAGATATTTGGAATTATTTCACCACCTCTGTGACTGATCGTGTTTTAGAGTTTTTCTTCTCCACAGAGGAGCATATTACAGAAAATGAAGGTTTTCTTTTTTCCTTCCTGGTCTTAAAAAGAGAAAATCCTTAAGGGAATATTTGATAGTTTTCAACGTTTGCGGTTTCAATCAGCAGGAAGGCACACAAAAATAAAAGATGGCTAGCCAGCTGTTTTAACCTCTTGCACCTGGCTTCAGTGTGGGGATCATAAGGTTTATATAGTTATTTTTTAATGGTTTTAATATTTATGGCATAAACTGAGGCGAGAGCATCACTGTATTTATTCAATAGCTGGTTGCTTTTGGATTAAAAAAAAGTAAAGTCATATTTGAGTGTTTTCATTTTTATGGCAATGAAGATAGAGCCAATGAAATATGGGGGAAATACCATAAATCTGAAAAGTGAAATGTACCTAAGGAACAAAGAAAGGTCAGGTAAACCAGCTGTGTAAGTCAAAGCAATAGCACCAACTGTGGGGTTAGACAGGGAGACTGGGCTCTGCGTCTAGGAAGTGAAAGTTGCCACTAAAAGTTAAAAATGTAGGAACCATGTTCAGCTCTATTGTACTCTTTTGCAGTTTTTAGTAGATGAGCCCAAATCTGTTCATTAATTTTGAGCTAGTTGGATTATTTTTAAAGATGCTGCACCAGCAAAGGAAAGCATAAAGGATGCTGAGAAAATCGCTGTTTAATATTGCAGAATTTACTGCTTTCATTCTGACCATGAGCCTAAATTTACACAATGAAATTTGATTATCTCTAATAACAATATTAGATCCTCCACTGGATGGATGAGAATTGGGGTGGTTTTGTTGATTGCAAGGGTTTAATGTTGCATTTCAGAATCTGATGTGGTTTGGCCTCCCTTCCATTAACTGGAAAACCCCTGAGGTTTTACAATTATTTCTTAAAGATAATACATTTAAGATTGCATTGGTAGGCTGAAGAAAAGTCATAAAGGCAAGAAGGGAAGCCCTTAATAACTCTTGAGATTCAGACATGTTCAGCAGTTAGATTGGCTCTGACTTCACCAAGGGTCGACAATGTGTCATTTCCACGAAGCCAAATTGCCCTCTGCCTATATGATATTAATGTGCAAATCAATATTTCAGGGATTAAATTTCCCTTCTTCATTTTTTATGGTTTCTACCTCAATAAGTCTCAAGTCTATTAGAAGAGGCTGGATGATTTAAAATCTTTCACTGCAGAATGGCTTGTCGTAGTCTTGTTTCACAGACCATTTTAGGATTTTCGTTATAAAGACTAAGGGCATCCTAAGGAAGTTGTGTAGTAGTATAAAGGCATGCTCAATAGCATAAAGCCCTTGTTCGATTAGTAGCTAAGAGGTATTGGAAATATAATATATATGTTTATGCAACACACACACACATTCTGCTGCTTTAAAAATATTATGTTAATCACCTATTGATTTATTTCAAAATCAATTGAAGTTCCTTTCTTATTAGTGATTTGTTCAGCATTCTTGAGGACTGTGTTAATTTCCTTAAGGAGTATGCATGAATTGGCTTGGTGTGAAAGTATTTGGGAGGGATTTTCACTTAGCAGTATTTTCCTAAGAAATATTTCCAGAAACCACTGTTTGTAAGAGTAATAATCAAGTGTTGTCATCTGCATACATTGTTGTCATAGCTATCATTGCATTTTGTGGCTGAATGATTTAGCTGATAACTGTTAAAGGAGGCCTTCTCCAGTTCATTGTACATTTATTTCCAGTACTTAGTGGGCACAATGTTTCTTTTAACCCTCTTGGAGAAACACATTTGTAAAAGAAAATATGAGATTTGATTGGAAATAATACAAAGCAGAAATTTGGGAGGTCAAAAAAAAAAAAAAGATTGTGACTTTATCACATAATCTTGGGAAGGCCTACTGTCTATCATTTGGTGGTGGTTTATAGTCTAAAACCATCTGGACCAAGTTCCGCACAGCTGCACGAATTTCATATGTGATAGAACATTTTTTCCATTCAGTGTGAAATGTTCCTTCCTAAAAAACGTACACCAGACTCGCTTAATTTAGTCTGTTAAAAGAAATGCACATGAAAAAGGACAAAAGGCTCTTTAATCTCTGCAAGCTGTTTGTTTTTCTTCAAGATTCCTGTCTGTTTGGGTTTGAAAAGTCATGTTTATTGAGGGGATGATTCTGAGGTGTGACATTAAAATAATATATGATTTTTGGACTGGTGGCCACGCTCCTGCTTAATTTGCAGAACTACTTTTTATGCCTGTCAAAACATAGAGTTAATCTATCCTTATTTACAATTAATCTCAATAAAATTAATCTTAACTATGCTTTATTCAGTGGCTTAAAATATCTAATTATATTCAATTAACTGCTGTCATAGTAATTAACATTGCTTAATTGCCTCTGCATATATTTATGTAAAGCTCATTAGGTGCTGATGCTCCCTTTTCCTTTTCTACTTGCCATTTTTGCTGTTGTCAAACCATTTTCATCTCCCAAGGTTCCACAATGTCAGTGAGAGCAAATTCTTAACATTTTCTTGAAATGGATGTTACTGCTTTTCTATGAGAAGATACTCGTTATAAGTCTTTAAAGACTAACCCACTCCCCCTTTTCCCTCATTTCTGGTCCCTACCACACTCACAAAATATTTTCTGTCATTGTTGCTAGAAATATGAGAAGCCAGGTTAAGCTTTGTGTTTATAAATGAGGAGCCTTTCTGTGTCTGCCTAGGGGCTGTACCCACAGGCAGAGTTTCTATCCTCTCAGACCATTCTAAGGGTTAAAGACTTGGCCAAGGTTCAAACTGAAAAGCGCCCAGGGAAAGTGCATGTGAATATGTACAAGTTTCATGTAATTAGTGCTTAATTATATTAACATATGCAAATTGTCAACTTAGGAGCTTGTTGAGCTGGCAAAGATCAGCTAGGCACAATTGCTGTATTGTTCTGAAACAATAATGGATTTCAAGTTGGATTGTGGAAACACATAACTAGCTATCTAATTTAACTCATACCATGGTGAAATTTCATTAGTCTCCATGGAGACTGGTTTAATTGTGCTGACTAATGTTCTGGGCTGCAGAATGTCCTAAAAAGAAAGCGTTGTTTGCCTAATCCACCTTACAATGACACTTGTTTGTACATGTTTCCCTTGTGTGAGAATTTGCATATGCAAATAAATAGTTTCTCTGCCCCATTTGTCATGGCTGTTCATTACCCATGAAGAGGACATTGTTACCAGGCTGTTACTGAGTCTCCCAAGACAGGATAGTGTCAACCAGTCCAGCTACATTCTTTCATAATTTGTTTCTGATTAATAGACCAGAGTGAGTCTCCGTCTCTTTGGGCATCTGCAAAGGGAAGGTCACTTCTGTCACAGAAAAGAGTTTCTGCAGTATGCTGGGGGACTTTTTCTTCTTCCGATCATTCTCCTTTTCTCCATTCATTGGTTAACACAGTCATATTTAAAATAACGTATTCTTGTCCTAAGAATGCCTCTACTCATAATCTCTAGTTTCCTAAAGCAAAAAGATAGGAAAAGAAAGGAGATTCTGTTATTGGAATATTAATCCTGTTTTTGACAGAAAGGTAAACTGATATAATTGCTTTTCAGTTGAAGGAATGGGGGTTTATACAAGTGTGAAAGCATCGGAAAAGGATTAGCATTTTTTTGCATAATGAAAAGCTCTGTTGAATAGGGTTCTGAATGGCTGACTGAATGACTGAGATGAAAGAAGATGAAAATGCTGGCCCCTCTTTCTTTCTGCCTATGCTCTGCTCTCTCTAAAGTTATGTTTGTCCAGGACTTGAGAAAACAAGCAGGGGCTCAGATTTCAGCAACTTATAAGGTGCCCTGTGTTCTCATCGTCACTGGGAAGTACTATGTATGACAATTGTGCAGCTAGAGGATGATAAACAGGGGTTTGTATGTAGCAGAGTTTTCAGAAACATGCGAGCCTCGCCAAATATTGACTATTGGGCGTCACGAATTCCCAGCACTTTGCTGTCGAAAACAGTTACTTCAGAGGTGGCCACGAGAGTGGTGTGGATATTTAATTTATGTTGATGGACTATATGGTGTTCCTCCACCACCCCCGTAGGCTATAAATAGCTCTCAATAGGTAGAATGCTTCGTTTGGGAAAGAGCTGTGTGTCCTCACTTGTGGCAATGTTAAGTGTTTTAAGTGGCCCGTCAGCTCTTGTGGTTGGGAGGGGTTCGTCGACCAGGATACAGAGTTATTTTCTGAGGATTTCATTCATCTTCCTGTTGCCTTGTAGGTATATGGTGCATTTCATTTTGAGCTAAGTCCTTTATAAAGTGTCTAAGTATTGTATGTTCGTTCTCGGAGACGTTTGCAGTAAGGTTTTCTCTTGTCACTAGTTAGAGTTGTAACTGGTTATCAGTTGACAACATGGTCAGGGCTCCCTCTTACTGATGTTTCTTCAACCATAATTAGGGCAGTTAAAATACTGTTAAGTGTTGAGACACCTTCAAAGGTGGGAATTGATTCTTTTGTACATATGTAAAACAAATTCAGTGGGGATAATTATTTATAGGTATACATTTTAAACATGCTCTTTCCAGTTTGGGGGTCACCACAGATGAGCCATGGAAAGCTGCCCCAGAGCAGGACTGAAAGATTCCACCAGAGGTTAACCTAACCTGTTTTCTTCCCAGAGTGTAGAAGGTCTGTCGGCCTCATCACACTTTAGCAGTTCAGTTGCTGAGGTACTATTAAGACGGTTACATGGAAACTTGGGAAATCAGAAGTGTTTTCACGTAAATTAAAGGATAAGGGTTGCCTCTTGAGTACAGAATATTGTAAAGGAAAAGTGTTTGATCTTTGTTATATAAAGTCACCAAAATTCTTTACTAGAATCCTTTTAAAAATTTGTCAAGAAATTCTGGATTGTTTCAGAAACTTTTATGGTTAACTTTATGATATGCTTGCAAAAAAGTCTTAAAAGAACAAAAAAAATCCACATGGAGGCTATTTTACATGCAGAAGGGCTTATTAAGGTATTTCCATAAGAAAAATGTGTTAATTTAAAAAATAAATTCATTTATATTTTAAGACATTGTTAACCAAGCACCATGTGTTGTAACTGGCAGCTTTCCAGCCACCATGGAAGTGGATCACACATGGGTTAATAGTAGCTTATGTGATGTCTGCATTCTTAGGAAATGGGCAAAAGCCCAGGGTATTCTGATATCAAGATTTTAGGAATCAGACAGAAAGCAGAATATATGTTTATATGTGAGCAGATGGACACATGTGAGAACTAAAAGTGCACAATTTCTCTTGGCACTTGTTTTCGTTATCCCTGATGATATAACCAAGATCTTAGTGCACTCACAGTCTTTGATGGCTAAGGACGAAATGGTCTTTTAATGAGGGCTCAATGGCATTATTTTCTTGCATAAGGATTGTGCCCCTGTGATCTTGCTGGATTTGATGTTCTGTTAATTCCCTAGTTTCAGAGGTTCACAAGTTGCCTTGAAAGTTTGATATGGTTTCACGTTTGACATACAATCCTCAGTCCAGGAATGGCTGCTCTCCACTCCCCTACTCTCTTAAAGGTTTGTGAGTGAAATAAAATATTTGCCATTTTGAGCTATTTTTGAATGTATGCACACAACTTAAAAACGGCTGACACTGAAGTCCTATTTGGCAAGCAACTTATCTCTGATATAATTAGCCACTTTAACATTCTGGAGATTGAAAAAATAAACAAACAACATTTAAGAATTGGGCAGCTTGACTTGGTTAATATGTCATAATGCCCTGATGGTCCAAGACAAGTCCCGGGTAGGTGTTTTAGTCATTCAGGTCAGGAGTTCACACACCAGCATCATGTATTTAGGTGACTGATCATTCCTCATGTTTGCTTGTCCTGGGGATACAACAGTGCACAGTTGATAATTTCTGAATGGTACGCGCTATAACACATACCTCTGACGACAGAGTTTATAGGTTCTATTGTGTTCTAGCTATAAAAACAGAAAGCATTCTGCAAGTATTTACTCAGTCCTAAATCATTTTAACCAGGGAAAATTGACTTTTCGGTTAAAATATGCATTTTATAACTGTCCATAAAATTATTTTCCTTCACTGTAAAGAAGAAAGAAAATCCATAGCTTTAACAATGGTTAAAATACAAAAACATGTGAGCTGGTGTGTGCCACCTGGTTGTACTGTTAAGAACAAAACAAAACAAAACAAAACAAAACAAAACAAAATAAAACAAAACTTGGTAAGAAGGAAGTTTATGGAGAATCTTAAAATTCGCATGCTTGAAAGAGTAAATTGAAGAAGCCCAATCTTTTCCCAAAGTACCTTCATTAAACCTGAAAGGCTTTCTTAATGCGGATTCTCTAAAATACAGTTCTTAGTACTTTTTTCCATACAGTTAGGAATAGTGCAAGTAATACTTAAAATTTTATGAGCCTACTGCTCAATTGAGAACGAGTCATATCTTTGGTTTAGTATATACAAACTAGGAGTGTGTATAAAGACACGTACACACCCACCCACCCTCTTTCCATGTCGCTGTCTCTCTTTCCTTTTAGATGTAGATGTATTCCTAAGGGTAGCCTGTGAAATTTTCTCTCTGTAGACTAAATTCCTTTCATTTTCTAAGAGCTGGCCAACATGACCACAACAGAAAATAACAGGTAGGTTTGTAAGGCAACTGGAAACTATCAAGATGCTAAAGCCTGAGAATACCCTAGAGTTATTCAGTTCAGCCAGCTCATTTTAAAATATGGGATATTGAATTCAGGAGAAATGATCGTTGAATTACCAAGCAAGGTAGGAAAATGTCAGGACAAGAATTCAGATATCCCAACTCTAGGACCAATGGTCACACAGCTATATTGGCTGCTTGGAAAAGGGTTTGTTATGTGACTGAATGGGTCTTGGAAATAGAGAAGAAAAGGAAAATGTGCGGTGCAGACAAATACAAGTACAAGTACACTCTGGATGATATTTTATCACTGTGACTGTAAACATATTCTTGGGTTAATTAGGAGGTCAGCCTTGAATGGTCCAGATGAGTTTATGATTCATAAGAGTACTGATGACCTCAGTGACTTAAAATGTATGCTTAATAATCATGAACATGGTGTTTTGAAGAATAAGATTTCTATTCTGTGTAGGGAAAGTAAATGAAGACAGGGCCGTGATATTTTAAAGACAGCATAGTGCAGAGAGAATGACAGTAAAAAACAGACATTCTTTTGATTCTGTTTACTTTGGATTCCTCTTTAAATGAGTTTATTTTGACTTAGGCTTTAGATGTTTGAAAATCCACTCCATTTTTGACCACTCAATGACCATTAGGAATTGTGTTAGAGCTACGAGACACCTGAATTAAATTCTTATCCAAATGATTTAACCTTTCTAAGCCTCAATGTCCTCATTTGTATCTCAGAGTTGTGGTAGAGATTACATAACATAAAAGTGTTGTGAACATCAAAATAAGTAAATGTGACAGGGCCCGATACCCTATGTTCCCTTTTCTTTATTTTCAATAGCTGGTTTTGATGTAATACTCAACTGAACAGGATTTGATAAAGCAAGTCTACATAGGTCTTGTGAGTACAGATGCCCTCTCTCTTACAATAGATAGATGCAAGTAGAAACTGGGAAACGGGTATGCATAAAAGGTATATTCTTATCGACACATACCTAGATGACATCTAGGAGGACCATCCTACACCTCTACCACTCCATCATCATGGGTTGTTTTGGTTTGGAGGGCTTTTAGATGTTTAATGCATTTCTGGGTCTTTTTCTAAGAAGCAAATTAGAACAGGAATCGTTTTTAAATAATTCAGACCTTAGTCTATCTACATGAACTCAAGATTCCAGACTGTCCATTATATGCAATAATAGACGATACCACAGTGTTTATTTCAGTCTTGTTGACCCAGCCTGTTTGAAAGCCTTTGAATTAGAGGATTTCCAAAAACTGGATTAGATGCCATAGAAATACCTTTCCATGTTTTTGGTATTTTGATATTTTGATACACAACGAAAGGAGTATAGATACTATGACATTGGCACCCTGTTGATCAAGATTCATACCCACTTAGAGAAGAGATCCAATTACTAATAATCCAGTAATACTGTACAAACCTTAAACCTTTCAATTTTCTTGAGGGATTTTATAGCCAACTTATGAGACTGCAGGCTTATCTGTTGTTGGAGGACATCACAATCCTTTATCTTTTTGTAATAATGCATTATTCATTAGAGGAGTACCCAGGTTCAAAGATGATAAGATTCATGACAAGGGTTAATAAATTTATAATACAATTTTTGGACTATCTAAAAACAAAAATCTATTTATATTATGGACTTTCTTTTTAAAATTCATAATAATTTCCCATTGTGATACACATAAGATACATTTAAAATTATTATTTGTATTGTTATGGGAAATGTAAGTGTACTTGGATCATAAGTTTTCAGCTTTGAGTTTGCTTTTTGCTTAATGTGTGTGGCTCAAAATCTTTGTTAAAATTTTTCTTAAAAACAAAATGTGTGCCTTGCCTGTATTCTGGTCATTTATAACTGGCCCTGGACTTGATAAGAAATACATTAATATAAAGCTAAGCCTTTATTGAGTACTGATAAGGAAATGATACATTTCACTGAAAGAAAAACAGTTAGCATCTCAGCATTTTTCATGATGCTTATTTAAGTGTTTCCTCCAAATAAATTTCAGCCTCCATGAGGGCAGCAACCATACCTGTTTAATCACTGTATTGTGGGGGACATTATTGGCAAATCCTTGGTGCTTAATAAAATGTCTGTTGAATGAATGAAAAAATGAATAATAGTTCATTAAAAATGTACACAGAAAGCTTCAGTTTACTATTCTACTGGAATCTGCCTCTCTTCTTGAGATCTTCTTGAAAAGAAATAAACAACCTTGAAAACATCTGGGTTTGTCTTGGAAAACTCCATAGGGAAGACTATCTTCAGTGCAATCTGAATGGGTTTTTCTAGCAGAGCCATAGATTGTTGCAGTCAGAAGGGATGCAGCATAATCATCTTGTTTAACCCATAAGGAAACTGAAGCTCAGAGAAATTCCTGGGAAACATCACATAGTTACAGAGCCTCGCTGATCAGATCTAATGTGTATGTGCCCTTCTGCAGATCATTTCGTATTTTTCACCTTAGTGGAATTAGCTGCTGCCATATGTAAAGAGTCTATAATATTAATGTGAGAATAATTTCTGTTATGTTGGAGATATTTTCATTTGTGGAATTTCTCCAAGCAAAGGAAGGCTTTTCAGCTGGTACAATTTCTGTGATGACCACAGCACAAGCTGACTGCTCTGGGATTTTAAAGTTAAGCTGCTTGAGATAGGACAAGAATTGCTTGAAAGGTGAAAACTTGCAGGAAAAATGGGGTGGGTCATTTAGTTCTTGAAATGAAGCAGGGTGCAGATTAGGAATCATTATGGTTTGCCAGAAGTCCCTGGTCATAGAAGCCTGTTTAAGTGCTCACTGTCAACAAGGAAATCATGGGCAGCACTTACAGTGGCTCACCTCTGATTTATTCATAAACCTCACACGAGCACTTGGCTTTGTTCTTGCTCTAGTAAGGGGGACTGATGCCAATAAGAACAGGAATAAAGAGCTCCTTGCATGGTCCAAGAGTGAATAGCACTTTACCTCAAAGCCTGACCTCCTTTCCTGAGGTCTGTTATGCTACAGTTGACTCTGATTGGCTGTGTGTTCTCAGATGAAATGAGAGAAGAGGTTATAACAAGTATCTACTCTGTAAACTCCATAGTATACATAACAAGAACTACATAACTGGAACTTGGGTTCTAACTTAACCTAAAGGTTGTGATATTTATGCTAAATGGAAAGGCTTCCTTTTCCCCTCTCCTTTGCAACTTGAAAAGTTTCACATTTAATAGTAGGTGGAAAAATACTGCTTCCTTCTAATTGAAGAATACAATGATCTTGGAGTGAAATGGGCTTTGACAATCCCTTTCCCCATTAAAATGAATTTAGAGAGATTTCATAACATGGGAAATTAAGGGTTCAAGAATAAAATACGTACTACACTGGGAGAAAAATAAAGACCTGGGCTTGCAGATTGATTAGCCATGTTTATCTGAGAAGCTTTATTTGTGCCAACTTACAAGTGATGCTGTGCTCCAGCCACCCATGTTGAAGAGAAGGGACCTTTAAGAGACGGTCAGCTGGCTGGTTTGCACTGGGGCAGAGGTTGAGTAGAGTTACTTAAATCCCCAGAGCGACATTTAGTTAATGCTAGTCTTTTTTTTCCCCCTCCCCTGATCCTGTCCACTTTGGCTACTCTTTTCTCCTTTTGATGAAGTTGGTCTCTTACTACTTAAAGCGCATATATTTACACAAAAATTTCCTCAAATTTTCACAACACATTAACCCAGAAGAGCCATATTAGGAGATGGTGATGAGAGTTAATGATATATCTTTAGATAAAGCCATCCTCCCATGCAATCACATCAGAGTCATCAGCTCATTTGTCATGGCTGAAGTGAAAATGTCAGGACCAATGAGTGTATGAGTGCTGAAGGGGGCTAAAGGGCTTTTGGAGAGAGACATTTTTGTGCTGGGAGTCAGCCATGGCTTAGATTTAGCTCCAGGGAAATATTGGGATTAGCCAGCACTGTGTACAAATCCTTAGCATAACAGAATTAGTTGGGAAGCTGGAGAGGTGGGGTCATGAGTACGGGTGTATTTCTAGACTTATGCTCTAGGATGCAGGCCGGGAACTATGGAAAAGAGTGAGGTGACATAACCGTTATTTTAAGGGATGTGTTTCATTCAGGTTCATTGATTTCAGCAAGATTGAAGCCCTGGATTTGAAGGACATCAAGGAAAGACTTGCAATAACATACACTAAATATGTATATATGACTTTCGTTTTAAATTTGGCTGCACTGAAAAAAATTGATCTTAACGTCTGAAAGCTTTTGGGGGAGATAATATTTGGGCACACAAAGATAAGATTCAGGCACAATGTACTTTTGAATAGTATTTTAAAGTCAAAGTTAATGCTTCATTTAAGTAACAGTAATTATGGTGAAATACTTGTTGCGTTGTTGAATTTACCCAAGACTAAGAAGCTAAACTTCCTTTACACAGACTTCATTCCGAAACTTTAATTGAAAAGTAACTTATTTTCTTTGGCTACAAAAGTTCTTATCTTTGATAGACCAATACTAGCAGATTTATTTCATTTTGAATCCAGTGAACTGTTCTCTTTCAGATAATGCACCCATACAACCTTTTCTTGTTTAATTCGATTGATTTACAGTGTTAAAGTGAAATAATCTGATACCTGTTTCCTGCCCTTTGAGTATTTGTCGTCAAAGAAGCTGATTAGTTTTTCCCCCAGCTCTTTAGCTGTTTTAAATGTATAATTATCATTGCATGTCATTTGATAGCTGCACTAATTGCTGCCAACTATTGTCTGTTTGCACTTAATGCTGAAACCTGATCAACATCCTGCTTTGGTTGATGTTTGGTGGTAAACTTTAATTAACTCTTATTGCATTGAAGAAGAGTTCAGGCTTGGTGCTAACTAATCATTTACCTTCATTATGTCCTGACAGCTCCACTTGTTCTTGGTCCTAATAGATACACCAGTCAGTAAATAAACCTGCAAACCTCATGCCTTATAGTTGCTCCACACTGGTATTTTGCTACCTAAAGTATAAGATAATTGGGCCCAGATAATTATTTAGTTAGTTTAGTATCTCTAGTTCTGCAGACACTAATCTTAATTGCCTCTTTCATGCTGGACAATTTCATTTTAATAGAAACTGTAGATTTGAGATAACATTATTCCTTCAACATGGTTCCTATGAACATGCATCTTTTGAATCAATACAATTAAGCTTGTCTCCTGTTGGAATTCTTGTCATTATTTTTCCTGAAATACTTTTCCTGTAATGATATTGAAGTTAAAGTAATCAGGTTACCAGCAGATCATGTAAAATTCAACTCAAAATTGCTGGCTGCTTGATTTTAATTTGTCTGACATCAAGTTTGTTTGAAAAGGGATAATATGTGGGTAAACCAAGGAGCTTATAATTATGGTTGACGTTTGTTTGTTTATAATGAAATCTAATTAAAGTTCATACATTTAAAACACAAAAGTTAATTACTGAATTGCTCACTTCACTTATGGACAGCAGTCAAATTAACTTTCAGGCCAAACACACACACACACACACACACACACACACACACACACACACACGCATGCACGCACACACACACACACACACAAACAAACAAAGGGCTCTTCATAATAGAAATAAAATAACCAACTAATCTTAA